>NC_136485.1:121123247-121168247 GCF_053919585.1 Euprymna scolopes | reverse complement strand
GTCCAAAATATATGTTATTCTTCATTATACTATAAGGACCATACTGCTTTTTTTATAAATGTTTTTTTATATCAGCTTATGCATCCAAAAACAAACAGCTGCTAAAAACAACCTGTCCTGCCTTGACAGAGTACAAAATAGACTTCGTGGCTTAGTGGGGGATTCCCTTTTCTCTGCCCTGCAACCTGTCTCCCACAGAACAGACGTTGCGAGCCTATCCTTGTTTTATCGTTATTTCCATGGCAGGTGCTCGTCTCAACTCCAATCTCTGGTGTCCCCTCACCAATCTTTCACGAAAAACACCCGTCTAGCTGAATCCACTGTGAAAAATTTCCCCCACTTTATATCTTTGCCTAAATCAAAACGTGGATTCCATGAACAAAGCTTCTTTCTTAGAACTGCACTCCTGTGGAACTCTGTTCCGTCTGCCTGCTTCCCTCCGGACTACAACTTGGATGTCTTCAAGTCCAACGTTGACAAATTCCTAATGAACCGCCCCCTTAAGTAAACACTTCATCAAATCTCCACACTAACGTAATGTACTTGCAATAGCCCTTATCCCTAAGTGGCTTCCGGGCCTTGAAAAGTGTTGATCACTGTGTAAAAAAAACATAAAGAAAATTACGTGCGGGATTTGCCCTTAAATTTTTGTTAAGGTGCCGCACAATTTCTTATACAATTATACAAACATACCGGTATAATTTTTAATTATGAATATGCAAACTTTTTACAGTCTCAATTTTAATGTTCTTGTTATTATTAATGTAAACAACAACAACAACAACAACAATAATTACAAATATAAATAATAATCCCAAAATTATTAACACAAACCATGGGATGCAGAAGAAAGATCTGGGTGTCATAAACAGTAGGTGCTCACCGTAGCCAGCATCGGGACCCCGATCGCCATCTTGCGAATGTTGGCCAACTTTCTAATTTTAGAAACACAAATAACACGGACAATGAACCGTAGGCACAATCTCCAATTGCATGGGCCAAAATGGTACCGACCAAAAGCACCACAATAAAGATACCCATAAAAATCACCCGCAGAAAGAAATAGGCAATGGAAGTGAACAGGCGCGTAATGGAATGCTATATTAGAAAACATCTTAAATGTTGGTATTGAAGTAATGGGAAACGAATCAAAGAGATAGCAAATAATCATAATCATAATAATAAAAACAGAAATTAACACACGCAGAGGAATCTTCCAAGGAGACTCCCTATCACCATTGCTTTTCATTATAGTCATGATACGTCTGGACAATATACTGAGAAAGTTCTCTCATACAGAGGAACCATCTGATGTACATTGACGACGTTACACTTTTTGGGAGGGCTAACAATGCACTACAGACACGGATATGCACTACCAAGATATTAAGCCAGGATATCTAAATGGTGTTTGGTGTTGATAAATGCGTACTACTAGTTATAAAAAAGAGAAAACTGGAGACGCATGAAGATATGGAACCCCCAACCAAACAGAAATGAGGACCCAACGGGGAACAAGACACTTACTTGGGAGATCTGGAATCAGATAACATCACAGCCGCAGAAAGGAAAGAGAAACTCGGAAAGGAATACCTCAGGAGAACAAAGAAGCTTCTAGAAACAAAACTGTGTAGCAGAAACCTAATAAAATGTATAAGCACATAAGCAGCATCACTAGTAAGATACTCAGGACCATTCATAGGATGGATCAAAGAAGAACTGAGCCAGTTAATGAACTCAAGGTCATGCACAATGCAAATCACCCAAAGGACGATGCTGGCCGACTCTACGTGAAAAGAGAAGGAAGCCGAATGAGGATTAGTTTGTATATAAGGTTGTAAACATTACGTAAAAATACTTTTAAAAACATATATAACGCAAAACACGGAAAGGATTTTCATGGCAGCATGTGAAACTGAAAAAAAAATAGGAAAAATTCACCCGGAAAAAAGAGTAATAAAGGATACGACGAGAATAGAAAGATGGGAAAAGAAACGCCTACATGGGAGATGCATCAATATCACACGGATTAAAAATTACGAATACACTTGGGCATGGATGCGAAAAGGACACATAAGCCTAGAAACTGAATCCCTAATTATTGTAGCACAAAATAACTCGATAAGGACAAACCATATAAAAGCAAAGCAAAGATAGCGAAAACACAAGAAAATAGCAAATGCAGGTTCTATCAACAAAAGGACGAAACACTAGTCCATATAGTAAGTGGATGAAGCAGACTGGCAAAAAAGGAATGCAAGATCATACAGGACTAAATGGAGATGACAATATACTGCACATTTTGTCAAACAACTGCCTCTCAAACACACAAAGAAATAGAACAATCATAAGCCAGCAATAGTACATCAAAACGAGAATCACAAAATCATATGGGGCATGGACATACCAACTGATAAACCCACACAAGCAAGAAGGCGGGTTGCTGTAGTAATTAACAAGAAAGAAAAAGTCCTATCGAATCGTAGACTTTGCTGTTCCAGAGGACCACGGAGTGAATATTAAAGAAAAATAGAAACAGAGCAAATACAAAGAGCTAGCCAGAGAGCTGAAAAGGAGAATGAAAATATGTTCCCAACGTTTAGCTTCTTGCATATCTTCCATGACGGTATTTGCAAACTCAATTATGACGATCTGTATAATAGCCATCTCCAAGTAATATTTTGTAAATAAAATCAGGTGACCCACACTACCAACATCAGTGTTGCAGAACCTGTACTTATGGTGATTGCTTAGACTGTTCCTCTTTTTGAAGGTGTTCGCTCTGAGGCCATCGTCATATACAGCCAATAAAATTAAAAAAAAAAACTCTTTTGGTTTTAAAGGAGGTATCTTCTTTGCAGCTTTTCAAGGAAAACATCCCTATCGATATATTTTTGAGATAGTTCAGTCAGTATGTATATTGCCTGCTTATAGTTGCCCCATGTCTTTTGTTTTAATATTATGGAGTATTCTAGTTCATTTTCCGCTTTTCTGAACTATTTAAGTTTCAGGCTTGTTTAGGTATACGGCTAATATTTTCCTTCTCTTTGTGTCGAACCAACTGCTTCCATTCTGAGGTCAGTCAATAATGCAATTACCATATAGTCCCATGGGCATGGCAACTTGGTTAATAGCCGTTATTTTATTTTTGTTTGTGGTTTGAGTATTACAAATCTTCCTTATCCGGCCTAAATATGCTTAGCTTAGCTTTTCTCTCATTTCGGCATATTGAAGGGACAGATTTTCATCAATGCCGACGTATTTGTATGATTCATGTTCATCCAGTTCTCTGGTTTTAACACTATCATAGAGCTGCCTATTTTCAGTGGATATGCTCTTGGCAGTTTTCATAGTGCTCTTAGGACACTTATCCAACAGAGATTTGATTTTGATATGATTGGAATAATTGTGAACAAATTTTAAGACATGACACAACACATCATCCGCGTTATCATACAGCTTAAGTTCATCCATGAAAAATAAATGGTTATTTATTTTCCGAGATTGATTTTAGCGGCTGTAGGTTAGATTATAAGCAGCTTGAAAATTCTTTAGGAGTTAACTGAGAGGATCTCTCGCTAAGCTAAATGGTAGAGAAGATAAACTATCTCCTTGGGATATATTTTTTTAATTTTTATATTTGACATTGATATTTTTCCTCCGTTATGGTTTTGTACAATAGATGTTGGGCACTCCTTTATTTAGTTAGCTATACTTTCTCATATGGTTGGGAGTATTGTATATAGTTCAAGGCACTTTAGTATAGACAACTCCATTCCAAACATATCACTTAAAAATACAACATCTAAGTAAATCACGATATATCCAGACAGCCGTGCAAGATGGGTAAGCGGTAAGGGGTTTAGGCTCATTACCGCGGGGTCCCGATTCGAATCTCTCTAGATTCAGCAACTCTGATGAGTCGTAAACGACTAAACACGTATCAATAGATGATTATATTTTTAAAATAATATAGATACCGCTCCCCATGATAGGGTATCAAATTAGTTAAAGGGAAATTATTCCCAACTCGCATTTCGGTAAAAATGCACTTTGTAAGTAATTGAATCCATTCATATCGCTAAAACAAAAATAAACGACATCTAAGTAATGAGAGATGGGTGAGCGGTAACGGGTTTAGCTCATTGTCGTAGGGTCCCGATTTCGAATCCCACCAGATCCAGTCTCTCTGATGAGTTGTAGACGACGAAACATGTGTCAGAAGATAATTATATTTATAAAATAATATATATATATATTTACAATAGTAATATATACATATATATATATATATATATATATATATATATATATATATATATATATATATATATAAATGTGTGTGTGTTTGGAGGTGTGTGTTGAGCGCCAAGGAAATGGTAATAGGCAGGCAGGCTTGAACCCGTACGGCGAAGGAAGAAAAATACGCGAAAAAAACCATGAGCTCTTTGCTATTACGACGACCCACAAACCAGAAGTGACGTAGTTTTAAATTAAGGCTATACAATCGAAAACAGGGGATTACTTTCGAAAATATCGGCGAAATATCTGTAGAAATGTGCCCAGTTTAGGGTGAGGAAATTAATGTTTTCAGAATTTTTCGGTATTTGTCGTCTGAAGGTCGAGCTACATTTTGGAATCGGCCGTGTTTTTGTTGAGATAAGTGTTTTCAATTTTAATCATACTTTTTATTTTTAGATTCAAATATTAACAACTTTTTTTTTATTTCAGTATTTAATTTATGTAATTTTCGGGAGGACCCCCCCCCATACGCTTTCCTTTTTTATCGTAAATTTCTTATAACGTGACTAGCTAAAGTTCAGAATAACATCACGCTTTCTTTTAACGGTTAATTAAAAAAAAATCTTTTTGAACGCTGTTAACTTAAATTTCCTCATTTCAGTTTACATTTTGGAATCGGCCGTGTTTTTGTTGAGATAAGTGTTTTCAATTTTAATCATACTTTTTATTTTAGATTCAAATATTAATAACTCCATTTTATTTCAGTATTTAATTTATGTATTTCTGTTTTATTAAATGCTAGCTTTTTTTCTCGTCCATAAATATTTATTTATCTACGAAGTTGATTGCAAAAATAGATTACGAATTTGTACTCATTCTTAGTTCGTGAGAGGGGAATCTATCACTATACTTTCCCTTAAACACGTCCGTTGGACTTTTATTAATAGATTTTTTTTTAATGGAGAGTAGAAAATGCATTGTGGATGCGTTATCGGCAGCTCCAGTTACTCTCGATTCTTCTTATTTGTCCCTCAGTCCTCATTTTTTAATGAGTGATTTTTCTGACAAAGAGAGAAGAAAAAGCTGTTTTCTAAGTTGGCAGTATTTTGCGCGAACAGTTGGCAGAGATGATGGTAATTCTCTGTTTCTATGTCTATCCTTGTAGCCATGTCACTAGTAAGGGTGCTAGAGGTAAACGTTTTGTCTGGGCTGACGTTATCCGCCTGATAGTCAGGGACACGAACCTTGGATTAACCACCAAGGAGGCTGTCCTATCAGCAGGTGCAAAGTACTGGAGCTGCTGTATTGCCATTTGGTTAATGGATTCTGGACCATGCACTAGCTTCAAGTGGGGCCTCTCGATGCCATACTAGTGGGTAATTGTTACGGCTTTACCTTTTCATTAGCTACAAATAAAAAAAAATAAAAAAAATGTCTTCGTTTCTTTTTCTCTCTTAGTTTCCCCTCTCTGCCCTGCTCTAAGTAAATCTGACGACCTAGTCCACAAATTCCAAAAGTTCATCATGACAAGTTTCAAGAAAAAATACACGATTAAACCCGGTTCTCACAAATTCCAACGTAGACCCCTAATAACATGTCTCCTTCTCTAAAATAAGGGGTCTACGTTCAAACCTTCCAGAGGTTGAAACCCAATTACAGGAGACTAAACCAGACCTTTCATTTTTAAGTGAAACTGGTATTGGACAGGCTATTTCCCTAGAAGAGTTTGCAATTAAAGGATACTCTAACTTAACTTCTAAATCTGACCCCGAAGATCGCCGTAGGCATGGAATTTGTGCCTATATTAGGGATAACTTTCCATGTGGTAGGGACATCTCCCGGGAAGATCCTAACTTACCCTATATGTGCTTCCGGGTTGCTTTAGCTCACACTACGGCATTTATATTTACTCTCTATCGCCCCCATAACAGCGGAGTTACTATCTTTCAAAGAATATCTAAGAAAATTGACCAAGTCTTATCTGCTTATCCTTCAGCTAACATGCACGTATGTGGTGACTTCAATGTTCACAACGTCGAATGGTTGACCAACTCAAACAAGACCGATGATGAGGGAAGGTTCTGTCATGATTTCTCCATTGCCTATGACCTCACTCAGATTGTTCAGGAACCCACCCGTGTGCCCGACAATGATGGCCAGTATGCGAGCCTACTAGACCTTTTTCTCACAACTTGCCCTGAACTATGTTCAGTTTTTGTTCTGTCGCCTCTTGGCTCTTCCGACCACTCTGTTGCATCAATTAAGATAAAAATGAAATGTAATAAGTCCCCAGACGTACTTCTCCATCGTACAGTATATCGATAAACTAAGGCTGACTGGGATAGATTCCGTACATTTATATCTGATCTACCTCTGCATTCCATGTTTAAAAAGGATGTGTCCTCTATAGTAATAGATCTGACGGAATGGTTAATTGTAGGTATTGACCGTTTCATACCCTCGAAAAATTTTCAGCAAAAACCTAATAGCCAACCATGGTTCTCTCCAGAATGTGCTTCTGCCATTGCGCACAGAAATAACTTTTTCCACTGTTTCCAACGTAATAGATGTATGAAAACTAAAGCCGCTTTCAGGACTGCCAGCAACCATTGTAAGAAAGTAATAAAGAATGCAAGAGAGTTGTGTGCTCAATCTGTTAAGTCACAAGTAGCTGAGCAGCGGCTTGGTTCCCACCAGTTTTGGCAAAAAGCAAACAGAATCATGAACAGAAGCGTGTGCTCCATCCCAACTATTATCAATGGACCTGAGGTAACTCGTCAACAGCAGACAAAGCCAAACTCTTTGTCAAGAACTTCGCAGCTGAGCAGCGGCTTGGTTCCCACCAGTTTTGGCAAATAGCAAACAGAATCATGAACAGAAGCGGGTGCTCCATCCCAACTATTATCAATGGACCTGAGGTAATCTCGTCAGCATCAGACAAAGCCAAACTCTTTGTCAAGAACTTCGCAGCTAATTCTACCCTTTGCGATCAAGGCTGCAACCCCCAATATTTCCGCCTGTATCAGAAAACACGCTATGTGATATACGTATATCTGTACGTGATGTTGCCAAGCTAATCAAAAACCTTGATTCCAGAAAAGCAACTGGCCCTGACGGTATTCCAATTATAGTACTAAAAAAACTTGAACCTGAACTAGCGCGCATACTTACAAAACTGTTTAAACGTTGTTTAAGGAGAATAGTTTCCCATCTCCCTGGAAAATTTCATCAGTATGCCCTGTATTTAAGAATTCAGGTGATCGCTCATCAGCCTCTCAGTAAAGGCCAATAAGTCTCCTGTGCGTCATGAGTAAGTTGCTGGAATCTGTGTTAAATACAGAAGTAATCAACCATCTCAACAAAAATAACCTTCTTAGTGACACTCAATATGGTTTCCGTTCTCCTAGATCTACAGCAAATGTGCTTACAGTTATATCTGATAGGATTAGCAAATCTCTCGACGGAGGAAACCTTTCTAGGGCAATTGCTCTTGACATATCTAAGGCCTTTGATAGGGTATGGCATAAAGGTTTACTTCATAAGATCTCTAGCTATGGTATTGCTGGAAATGTCTTCTCAATTATTAAATCATTTCTTTCTGATAGGTTCATAAGAGTAGTAGTTGAGGGGCAAAAATCAGAAGCTCACAGTATTAATGCCGGTGTCCCTCAGGGGTCCATCCTGGGCCCAACTCTTTTCCTGATCTACATTAATGATCTTCCAAATCACATCCTTACATCATTTGTAGACATCTATGCTGACGACACTACCATTTATGGTAGCACATCTAAGACAGTAAACGACCAAGTTCTCTCCAATTCTCTCTCCTCTGATCTTGAGCACGTAGTACAATGGGGTAAAGAATGGCTGGTTACTTTTAATGCATCTAAAACCAAGCTTCTCTCTTTACATCATCAACATTCTGATCCACATCTGACATCAATTTAAATGAATGACTCTCGTCTTCAGGATGCCTCAAGTTTTGACAAACTTCTTGGCTTGACCATTACTCCTGATCTTAAATGGAACACGTACATCAAATCTGTTGCAAAGGCCGCTGGAAAAATGGTGGGATCTTTCTATCGATCCGGTAGATATCTCACTGCTGATGCTATTCTCTATCTATATAAGAGCCAGGTACGTCCAAGGATGGAATACTGGTGCCACATCTGGGCAGGAGCTGCTAGAAAGCACTTGCCCTGCCTTGATAGAGTTCAAAATAGACTTCGTAGCCTCGTAGATGTCCTTTTCTCTTCCTTGCAACCTTTATCTCACAGAAGAGATGTTGCGAGTTTGTCTCTGATGTATCGTTATTTTCATGGAAAGTGTTCGAATGAGCTTCAATCTATGGTCCCCCCTCGCCAAACTTTCACAAGAAACACTCGTCTAGCTGTAAACACTATCAATAATTCCCCCCACTCTTTATCTCTGCCTAAACGTAAACGTAGATTCCATGAACAAAGCTTTTTTTCTTAGAACTGCACGCCTGTGGAATTGTCTTCCGTTTTCCTGCTTTCCGGCTGACTACAATATGGTTGTCTTCAAGTCTAACGAAAATAAGTTCTTGATGAGCCGTTTCATACAAGTTATCAACTTTACCAAATTTTCATTACTAATGATTACTATAATGTCCAATTTCTACTGTACACTCTTTAACACTTATCCTTGAGTGGTCTCTGGGCCTTGATAATGTGGTGATGCCTATGTAAAAAAAAATAAAAAGCTTAACAACAATACTGATATTGTTAAAATTGTCGCTTTTGTCGAAAGTTTTAGGGAGACATGCGAACATACATACATTTACACAGTTGTATATTGGTTGCTCAAATTTTCGACAATACGGATAAAAAGCTTGCCCCATCTCTGAATACCCTTCATGTAAAATTTCAAATGTTTAGACCAAATATCGCCTGAGTAATTGAGTAGTGTTTCAGTTAACCCCTATTATGACCCCTTAACATTTATTGTGTTGAGCTCAGATTAAGTCATTAAGTTAGATCCATGTCTGAGCAAGCTATACCGAAAATTTCAATTGCTCAAGGGAAAAATTGGCGGAGGAGTTTGGTGGAGTTCTCGAATGTCAAATGACTGGCCAAAAACGGATTAGAACGATTTTTCTTAAAACTCAATACACTCTATATAAAGGTTTAAACCATAGACTGAAAAGCGACAGAGTTGTTGTATATATATATATATATATATATATATATATATATATGTGTGTGTGTGTGTGTGTGTGTGTGTGTGTGGGTGTGTGTGGGTGAGTGTTTTCGATTTTTATGACCTTTTTATATGTTTGGTTACATATGTTTCAGATGATGGACCATGTTTACGACCCAACAGTCTCATCAGACCTTACAAAAGTGTTTGTTGATATTATGAAGAAGTCTTTTAGAAGAAATACTTACTAATACTAACAACGAGTTCTCTAAGGTCTGGCGAGGCTGTTGGATCCAAAACGTGGTCCAACATCTGAAACATATGTAAGCAAACAGATAAAACGGCAATAAAAAGAATAAAACATATTTGCTCTGCAATAGTATTGAGCACCCTCTTCACGCTTTTACTAATTACCAGTTTGACCACACACACACACACACACGCATATATATATATATATATATATATATATATATATATATATATATATATATATATATATACTAGCAAAAGTTCCCGCCATTGACTGGGTTCAAAAGCAACCTACAGAAAATAGACTCTGATTTATGAAAGTATGATAGGTTATGAACAGGAAGGGTTGTAATGAGATAGCTTCGAAATTGGGGGTATCAAAACCAAAGCAAAATGTGATGAAAGTAAAAATAAAATAGATAACCCTACAATTTATTATACCATACCTGTTCAGACTGAAACACTCATCCCAATATTCTGTGGATCTATATTAAAAAAAAAAAATAACACTTTGTGATATATTTCCATTCTTTGGGGGGGGGGGTCAGGCGCGAACGAACACCCCATATTTTTATCATACTATATTTCTTCAAACTGAAACATAATTATCAAAGTATACTTACGCAGATAGATATGAAAAGGTTTTATTAAAGTCTGTGCCTATTTCCATTCTATGGAGAGCAGGCGCGAACGCAAACCCCACAAGTGTATTATACCATCCCTATTTAAGTTAAAACACACTTATCAAAGTAGTATTATGTGCATCTATATCAAAAACATTAGTAAACGTTTTTTTTTTAATTTCTATATTTTTTCATTCCATATTTTGTGAAGCAGATGCGAACGCAGGCCCCACAATTTTAATGAACCACTGTTCTGCCAGATCAAACATTCCCATTCCTGTTTCGTCATACATCTGTTATTATATGTAATTAGTGTTTTTTTTTTAAATAGTCAACCATATAGAAGCCTATTCGTGACCAGGCACACACACACATTCAGCATTATATATATATATATATATATATATATATATATATATATATATATATATATATATATATATATATATAAGATAAAAACAGTATTTACATTTAAATTTACATTTTAAAAAATCTAGAAGACGATAAAATACAAAATTGTATTTTGAAATTAGCTAACATTTATTCGGATAATAATCAATATTTTCTCTAGAATGGGCCCTTCATCAGGATTAAAAAATGTGTGTTCTGGTCGTTGCGTAGTTTCATATCAAGTTAAGATTCACCTGACCTATTTTAACGATAAAAGTTTAAATACTAATGTTGCGAGAATGCCTGGTCTTTCTTGAAATAGATTATGTATATTTTTCACACTTTATAAAAGTGCTGTTTAAATTTTAATTGAAAACGTGAGATAAAGAAACACCCCATATTTTTATCATACTATATTTCTTCAAACTGAAACAAGATAAAGAAATCAATTAAAACTCCATTGTTTTAACCGTAATATAATAGTATATATTAGCAAATATAAATATAATTATTTTGTCTTAATAAAACAATGTATTCATAACAAATATATATAATGCACAGGAAAACATTTCCAATATTTTTCGTGCCAATAATGAATATATAATTCAACGTAAAGATAATGTTTACCAATTTATAAATTGCAGATGTTATTTACATATCTGCTATTTCATATTGAATCGGATACGGATGTATGTTTTCCATCGATGAGGAAAATATTTAATTTCTCAATATTTTCATATTTGTAAAAGAATTTATGACACAGAGAATACAGACAGTGCTAAAATAATAACATTATAATTTAGAAAGTCATTCTTAATATTGAGAGGGGAAGGTATAATTTAAACTATTCTGTACTTTAACCTAATACTTTATTAAATAAAAAAACTTACATGTATTATCTCTATTTTTGTTTAGTATTAGTGAGCATAAATATCTGTTTCTCAATCCAATTTCTTGATTAGTTTATTGTAAAGCAAGTGTTGCCTACTGACTTACTGCACTTTGAAATATATATATTTTTAAGTAGCATGATTTTCAATAAGGTGCTTCTACAGTGTTGTACGCATATTTAAAAAATACAAACAATTTATAATGGAATCATGTATTTCAAAAAAATTGTGAGTCATTTTCCGGAAGTGACGTCATGTGATGGGGGTGACAAGCACGATTATGTTGCTTTAAAAAGTACTCTGGAGGCTGCCAGTGATTATCAAGCGTTCTTTTTTAGTTGAGGTTGGGGTGTGATGAATTAGTGCCTGTTCATTCTGCCAAGCATTATTACCATTTTTTTTCTGTTTATGGACAGGGGGGACAGTAGATGATTTCTCTGAAATGCTGTGTCAGATCAGATACTACACTTTCATCTTAGCCAAAAGGCCACGTAAGGGTAATATAGTTTTCTACCAGGCATTACCTCCTCAAAAAAATAAAAAATACAAATAACCGACACAGCATATATTTTAAGAGGTGAGAAGGGGAATATGGAGTAAGTCCCGGTAATGGCTGATGCAGCAGTTTATGATCTAAAAAATACTTTATTTCATATATATTTTTAGAAGAAGTGGGAATACAGAGTCAGGCCCGGAAACGGCTGAAGCAGTTTAGGATCTCAAAATCACTTTATCTAACATTAAAAGCTGAAACAGTCTGCGATTTAGACATTACATTATTTCATGTTGTTTTTAAAACAGTTAGGTGGGGGATAAAAAGCAATCAAGGAAATGACCGAAACCGTTTACAAGTTAAACATTACTATATTTCATTCATATTTTTAACAATGGGATGGAGCTTACTAAGTCAGTCCTGGAAATGGCTGCAACATGTTACGTTTTAGACATTAATTTATTTAATGTATATTTATAACAGTGTGGTGGGGGATAAGAAGTTAGCGCCGGAAATAGTTGAAACAGTTTACGATTTAAACATTACTTTATTTCATGTATATTTTAAACAGACATTATAAAATAGTTATTATTTTCGTAGTGGGAGGCGATAATGTGGGTTAAAATTATGAAAAATAATTGTCTAAATTAGTAACATATACAGGAATTATGAAAAATGATGAATATGAGTTAATCGATGTGTGTGTTTATAATGAAATGATAGACCCAGACAAAATATCAGAGTTATTATTTTCGTAAAGGGTGTTGGGGTCAAATGCGGGTAAAAATTATTAAAAAAACGATTGTCGAAAGTCGTAACATATCCAAGAATTATGAAAAATGATGAAATGTGAGTTAATTGATTGGTATTTTTTAATTAAATAATCGAACCAGACAGTATATCAAAGTTATTATTTTCGTAACGGGGGATGCGTTAATGTGCGTTTCTATTATGAAAATATTTAACGAGATTAGTAACATATCCAAGAATCATTAAAAATGATGACCTGTGAATAAATCGATTGATGTGTTTTTAATGAAATAAATAACTCAGACAATATATCAAAGTTATAATTTTTGTAAGTAAGGGGATGATAATGTAGGTTAAATAATAATAAAAAATGATTATCGATATTAGTAACATATCCAGGAATTATGAAAAATCATAAAATGAAAAGTTATTGATTAGTGCATTTGTAATAAAATAATCGCCCATTACAATATGCCAACTTATTATTTTTAGTAAAGGTTAAAGCGATAGTGTATGTTAAAATTATAAAAAATAATTACCGAAATTAGAAACGTATCCAAGAATTATGAAAAATGGTGAAATGTGAGTTAAAGGATTTGTGTATTTTTAATGAAATAATCGGTCAATTATCAAAGTTGTGATTTTTGTAAGGGATTGCTAGAATGTGGGTTAAAATTAGGAAAAAAATGATTGTCGAAGTTAGTAAAGTACCCAAGAATTATAAAAAAAATGATGAAATACGAGTTAGTTAATGGGTGTCTTTCTTATAAAATAATCGTCCTAGAAAATATATCAAAGTTATTATTTAAGTAAGGGGTAGGCCATAACGCCAGACACTATACCAAAGTTATTATTTTCATAAGGGAGGGTAAATAATGCGGGTTAAAGTTATAAAAACATGATTGTCGAAATATATATCATATTTAAGAATTATGAAAAATGATTAAATGTGAGTTAATTGATTGGTCTGTTTGTAATGAAATAATCGGCCCAGACAATATATCGAAGTTATTATTTTAGTAAGGTTACAATATCCAAAATGATTGTCGAAATAAGAAACATATCCAAAAATTATGAAGAATAAATCGATTGGTGTGTTTGTAATGAAACCCATATAAAATATCAAAGTTATAATTTTCGTAAGGGGGCATACTATGGGTTAAAATTATAAAAAAAAAATGATTCTCGAGCATAATTAAGAATTATGAAAAATGATGAAATGTAAGTTGATTGATTGTAGCGTTTGTAATAAATTTATCGGGCAAGACTAAAAAATAAAATTATTATTTTCGTACGATAATGTCGATTAAAATTATGAAAAATGATTGTCAAACTCAGTAACATATCCAAGAAATATGGATAATAATGAAATGTGAGTTAATTGATTGGTGTGTGTGTGTAATTAAATAATCAACCCAGACAATGCATCAATGTTATTATTTTTCGTAAGAGAGAGCGATAATGTGGGTTAAAATTACGAAAAATGTTCTCGAAATTAGTAACATATCCAAGAATTTATAAAAAGCAATGAAATGTGAATTAATTGATTGGTCTTTTTGTAATGAAATAATAAGCCCAGACAATTTATCAGTTTCTGTAGGTGATCAACAATATTTTTCTGAATGTTCGATGTTAACTTTTGGGAATGACGTTACAATTTAAGTGGTGAGTAGAAACACACATGTTTATGTTAGTTTTTTACGTACTTTGGAGTTATCTATGTAATAAAAAAAACCTTCACTTTTGGGGTGGGGCTGGAGAGAGTAATGTCAATTTTGAGTGGTGCAATCTCCCACAATATCATATTCCAAAAATATGGAATAACTATGGAACCATATTCTAGAAATGACATCGTTTCTCTTACTAATGTGTTCTTGGCGGTAGTTGTAGTAAGGAGGGGGGAGAGCTACATTAATATTTAAAAGTGTGGTAAAATAAAAGTTGCCTAATGATCATTCTCATCAATGCCTTTACGTAATTATTTAGGAAACCTGCTGAGTTATGGTAAGGAAATGCTATCATTTTATTAGATATTATGCTCTCAGAGGTCGGGAGGAAAAGAACGCAGTAATGTGGAAATTTATAGTGATGCAAGGGTTGGCTAATCTCAAAGCTTCTCAACATATTTGTTTATTTGTTTGTAAAGCCTGCTGAGTAATCTTCCGAAAATGATGTCTTTTTTCAAAAAAAGAAAAATTTGATTGTCGGTAGTGGGGAAAATGAAACATAGTTATATAGAATTTGATAATGAAGCTAGGGTTGCCTACTCATTTAACTTTGTCAATGTATTTATGTATTAAATTTAAAATCCTGCTAAGACATCTTCCAAAAAATGACAATTTTTCTCACAATAATAGTGCCGATAGTGTGGGAAGAAAGAAACGCAGTAATGTTGAAATTTACGATAAAGGTTACTAACTCATTAACCGACACAATGTATTTATGTATTAATTTGGAAATCCTACTGCTCCATCTTCTAAAAATGATTTCAATTTTCTTCAAATTATGGTAGCCTTGGTTGAAAGAGAACTTATTTCATTTATGCTGTACAATACCTGTTGAGAGTATGTTAAATTCTTTTATATATGTATATAAATTACCCGTCCCTTGGTAGGTAACCATATTTTAAATATGTGTTGTAAATCACCCGTCCCAAAAAGGTATAATTATTTCATATACATTCTGTAAATTACCTGTCCTAGGGAAGATACACTTATTTCGTATGTGTAATTGCCGTCCTAGGGTAGGTAAAATATTATTTTGCTGCGAAATAGCAAATTATACATACACATTAAAAATTCCTCTCTCCAAACAATAACAATTATATTCAAAATCAACTTCAAATTTCTTATTGTTTATATGGTCCCGAGAACTGCCGGGTAGCCCAACTAGTAAGTAAATAATTTTGTCGTTGGTGTTCAGAATAAACTAATTGCTTTCTTTCCCGAAAGTGTATATATATATATGTATATATATATATATATATATATATATATATATATATATATATATATATATATGTATGTATGTATGTATGTATGTATGTGTGTATGCGTGATTTCTAATTATATTTCGACTTTTATTTATACCGATCCTTTAACATATAAAAGCCTATGATGTTACGGAGCATATAACTGATACATGAGAAAGGTCTCTATTCCTAATTTCAGTATCATTTCAAATTTTAATTTATACTTTTAAGTATGTTGAAATACACAACAATTTGCAGCACCTGTGTCGTAGCAAAAATCAATATTTTTTTTATATCAACAAATTGATATATTCTGTCTTAACTCATTTGATTGATTTATACACCCTCAGACACAGACACACATACACACATACCCAGGCACTGACGCAGACACAGACACAGACACATACAAACACACGCACACACACACACACACACACACACACACACACACATATATATATATATATATATATATATATATATATATATATATATATATATATATAGAAAATGCAGGATAAAATGGGGAAAGAGATTGGAAGAAGTATTACTAGACTGTTGCCTGAGCAAAATTCAAAAAGAGAGCGTGAATAATATTAACTCTTCCCCCCATTTTCCTTGATTTTTTTCATATATGCTTGAATGTGTGCATTACTACAGTGGTAATTTATGAGAATACTATAATCTAACAAGTGATAATTCATTTTTCTGTATATGAATTTCTGAATAAGACTTAATTAACTCCAATCCTTATCTGACATTTGCAGATGTTTATATGAATGGCATCTAATTATTATATAATACTCTATAATCATTAACATAAAACTTCAGTAAACTAGAGCCTAGAGAAATTATGCGAATGGGAAAGCTATGCTCTACAATATATAGCGGTGATACTGTCGGGTACGTTTAATGAAATTACTAATTAATTCCAAAGAAACTTAAACCTTTTCAATCAAGTCAATTTCGATTTCGCAGTGGCATTTTAATGCAATCGGTCCCAGTTTTATGTTACCAACTTGTTTGATTAAAATGAGTTGTTGATCATCACAAGGTATACTGTTACCACAGGATAAGGGAATACTCTTCTAACAGAAACAGAACTAATATTTTATCTTAAGTAATACAGAAAAAATAAGAAATATTAAAAACTTACAACGTTGATTTTTATACTCATACTAGTTATCAATGCCCCAAAGAGAATTAAAAATGTTGATTAAAATAAATAAAACATCTATAGGATATATTACTTCTTTGTCTGCATATAATTAAGTTCGAATACAAGATATTAGCATCATTTAATGCTTATTTTAAAACTATTATGAAGACTAAAATTACATAGACAGCATGTTTGTTAACACATCATGTTATTTACGTAATAAACTTTTGAAATAGTGGCAAACATTCCGGACTGACTACAACTTATACTTAAAAAAATATTTTATCAGATTCATCATTTCTATTCCAAATAACACTAAAATATAATTTTACTGCTGAAAGACATGATGAAATATGTGTCTTACCTATGAGGAGAAAAACAACTATTTTCCATAAATAATAATAAAATATATTCTTATTATGTGAGTTGACAAGAAGTTTATAATTTTTCTATATAAGTAAAACATATTTGGGTGTGTTTGTTTCGTTTGATGGCGATTTTATTAGGCAATGAGAATACAAAAAGCATATAAAAAATGTTTTATTTTTTTATTTTCGGTTCTTCTTTCTATGTAAACAAATTCGTAAAATGCCGGCAATGAAAGAAAACTACAATTAACGTTGTTTTTGTAGTTTTGCAACGAGTACGTTTAAGCGCAAAAAATCTATGTATTAGTAGAATGTTTAAATCCCAAATAGAAAATATGGGTTCATCGACTGGTCAATCTTTCCACCGTTTTATATAGAGGCTGGACCAGAATTAGTGACCGAATTTAAAATTAAAATTAAGGTTAAAAATGTTGACTACCTCTGGGTTACCGTATAATATATATATATATATATATATATATATATATATATATATATATTTATATATATATATACATATATATATATGAATATATATATATATAGTTAAATAGATATATATATATATATATATATATATATATATATATAGAAGTTTCTAAATATTATTTCAATTCCTATTAGTGTTTATTATTTGATTTCTACAACTTATTACTACTTTCTTACAACTTATACTTAGTATTTGTTCAGCACCAAGATAATCCAATATACGAAATATTACATAAAATATGTATTAGGTTATAAAAATAAAAAAAAATAGCCACACTTGCCCGGAGAATTGGGGGCTAGATATAGGGGGAGTGAGAATTGCCAGAGAGTGTCCCCAGGCACGAAGGGAGTTTGAACAGGAAATGTCAAAACCCATGTAATGATGTGGAAAGAAGAGTACTCTAAGAATGCTTTGAAAGAAGTGCAATTACCAAATCTGGTGGGTATATATGAAAAGTGAAGGAAGAATCGGTTTCGAGAGGAGGGGGTAGAATGTCGCGAGTTTGATATACCATTTAAAACATATTAAAAATAACAACCTATTTTAAGTGATTGCAAAAGAAGAGATTCGACGAATGTTTAGTAATGGAATGAACAAAAACGTAAACGCACTGAGCGAGTGGAAGTGCAGAAGGGGAATGTAAGCGATGATGGGAGGCGGGCAACTAAGGGAGGCTGAAATCCTACCGTTAGGGGAAGTGATGAGAAGGAAGTTGAAGCATCTAAGGCAGAAGAGATCATTAACTATGAGACAATGGAACCAGTGGAAGGGGCAGATGTATGGAGAAGTGGTGATGAAGTTCGAACTTTGACTTCTGTAGAAAAAGAAGTACTTCAGAAGTAAAGCGAGTTTCTTCTTAGAGACGAGATCATAGTTATTCTAAGTATGAAGAGTCGTGGCAGGCGGAAGGTGAAAAGCGAGGTAAAAGTAGGTAAAGGAGTAATTCAGAAAATAATAAGAAATACCATATCGATTACAGAACTTAACAGGCTTCTGTATGCAGCGTCATACGTTATTGCGAATCGTTTTGACTAAATACAGAAGAAAAAGAGAGAACAGAATGATAGAAGACAAGACTGGCAGAGACGACTTGAAGAAAGTATTAAGCGATGACGGAGAATTGAAGAAAAAAGAAAAGGAGTTAAACTAGGACAAAAGGCCAAGGACGAGCTTGAAAGCAGGTATAGAGTGTTGGAAAAGGGAACGGATATCGTTCTAACAATGTTGAAAGAGAAGATTCGCATGAGTAGCATTAGAATTCTGAACTTTCTTGGAAAAGTTTGCATTTCGGCAGAACAACCTTTTCCGGAACAATCAGTCTCAGCCCTATCAAGAATTAAATGTCAGTAAACAGGCGGGAAATAACAATACACTAAATACAAAATATGCCAGAATGTTCTGGAGTGGCATTTGGTCTATTAAAGGGCGATATAATAAGTAGGCTAGCTATTTGGGAGAGTTCAGAGAAAGGCTATCGGGAATGCAGCAAATGAAGGACGTTGACATAACAATTGAAGACGTGAAGGCTGGAATACGAAGGATCCCAAACTGGATGTATCTGGTCTAGATGGTGTGATGGGCTTCTGGTTTAAACAGTTCGGATGACTCTATCCACGTATAGCTGCTGTCATGCAAAGGGTCGTAGAGTCGGGAGATGTCCCTGATTTGCTTGTAAAGGGATGGCCAACACTAATTAGGAACATCCTGCAAAGGGAACAGATGACATAATTATAGACCAATTACATGTCTGTCACTGATGTGGAAACTGTTGACTGGAATCTTTGCGGAAAAAATATGAACATCTTGAGAGTAATGTTGTTTTTCCTGACGACGAGAAGGGGTGTCGGAAAGGCTCGCGAGGTACCTAAGAGCAACTACTAATTTTTAAAGAATTAATATAGGATGCAAGGAAGAAAAAGAGGAATCTTAATGTAACATAGATCGATTACGGAAAGTCTTATTTTATGGTTCCTCCTTCATGGATAAGTGAAACACTATTGACGATAAAGGGTGCGGAGAATGTGGTAGGGCTTTTTGAGAAAAGTATGGCTCAATGAAAAAGGGTGTTGACAACAGAGAGAAAGAGAGAGAGAGATGATGAGGCAGGTTGGCATTAAACGTGGAATGTTCCAAGGAGATCCATTATCTCCACTTCTTTTTGTAATGATAATGATGCCACTGAACATCCCTTTGAAGAGAGAAAAACTGGGATGCAACTTTAGATCTGGTGGCAGACGCCTCAACCATCTACGGTTTATGGATGATTTGAAGATGTTCAACCGAAATGAAAAGAATATGGAGAGACTGGTAGAACATACTCAGAAGACATCAGGATGGAGCTTGAAATTAGGAAATGTGCGGTGCTGGTGATGAAAAGTTGTGTAAAGGTTCATTCGAATGGAAAAGTGGTGCCAAATGGAGAAATCATGAACGAAATAGAAGATACATGATATAAGTATTTGGGAGTGTTGGATGGTGTATGCATCATGAAGACAGAAATGAATGAGAAAGGAGTATCTTAGAAGAGTGAAACTAATTGTAAATTCGAAACTCTATTGAGGAAACCTTAAAGAAGTGAATGCATGTTCAGTACTGTTTTGAGATACAGTGTGGAAATTTTAGAATGGGCTGACAAGAAGTTCCATGCCATGGATATCAAAACCAGAAAGGTTTTAGCAATGTTTGGTATATTTCGCATCTGAAGTAGCGTACCAAAATGTATAATAAGCGTAAATACGGTGGAAGATGATTGAAATGTATAAAAGATTATGTTAACACCGAGATGTCGCTGAAGAGCGTGTGTTTATAAGTAAGGAGTGGATTCTTAAGGCTGTGGCCAATAAAATGGAGGTATGTGAGACCAAGGCTGATTATTTGAAAAGTATGGATAGAGTAAGGGTGGAGAGACTAGATAGAAAAAAATGCATGGAAGGTTCTTCCAGGATATAGCAGAAGTGACTGATGAAAGATAATGGCAATGGCTAAGAGCTGGGTTTCTGGCTAAGGGTACTGAAGCGTTTTATTTGTGCAGCACAAGAAAAGACATTAGAAACACATTTGCTCAAAAAAAGTCGTTCTAAGCGAGAACGTTTCTGCAGAATGGCTAATTTGTGGTAAGACTTCATAGTCAACTGCACATCGTGCAACAGAGTGTAGTTGACTGGCCCAGAGAGAGTACCGCAAAAACAGGGGCGCATCGGACTCCGGATATATTGGGAGGTGTGTAAGAAGTTTGGGGTGAGATGTGCTGGAAAATGGGCTGACGAAATTCCTGATGAAGTGTGAAAAAGGGAGGATGGCAAGATAGAGGTAGGGTGGGACAAAAGTGCCAGAACGACCAAGCAATTGGAGCATAATCGTTCGGATTTGGTCGTCATTGACAAAGTCTAAAAAATCTGGCAGATTGCAGACTTTTCAGTACCCTGGGACAGGAATGTGAGAGAGAAAGAGAATCCAATGGCCTTGGAGGCAATGCGTATACACGGGGTTAAAACACAAATAATACCGGTTGTAGTCGGTACGCTATCAGTAGTCTCCAATCGTCTGGAAGGATAATTGAAATAACTAAACATCCATGATGTTTATGTGGCCTCCAGATCTCTGATATTGTAGGTGCCACCAACATCCGTAGAAAAAGTGTTGATCTGGGAAGCTTCTGGTTTGGAGCCGGGATTGAGGGAAATCCTCTGGAAATGAATCCCATCCCTTTCCAGAGATACGTTGATAAACGAAATCAGAATTATTATTATTATTATTATTATTATTATTATTATTATTATTATTATTATTATTATTATTATTATTTTAGAATTTTAGAAGATATCGTAACCAAGTGCACGATTTTATCAATGTAGTATTTGTCTAACGATACTTGTTTTAGACTCTCTTTTTTCCGGTGCATAAAAAGTCGGCGAAACAGCTACTTTTTAAATTCCGAAAGAACAGCACGTTTAAAAAACACTACAGATAGATGTTGTTCTTGAAATCTATCATATAAAAATGTATACATGTGTGTTTGCGTAGTTATGCATTTATTTTGTATGTCAGCCAATATCTTTTTTGGAGGCGCTCGGAGGAGCCACTAAACCTTACAAGTTTTTATATACTGCCTCGATTATAATATGCCCGATTTACGAAAAAAGGTCCTCTGAATATTTTATTATGTTACAAATCCGCGTTGTGATTTCATTTTCTCTAGTACTGTCGCGTGATGTTGGACCTAGAAAACCACAGGTTCAATTTGTTAAACCACGTACTTTTTGAACGTTTAATTTCACCCTTCCTCAATTCTCTGTCCCCGTAGTGCTGTGGTAAGTTGTCAGGCTATTTACCTCAAGGCATGAGGTTCGAACCTACTTTCACCAATTTTTTTCACATTTACAGCCGGGCAACGTCGGGGATCTCCGCAAGTAGAATATACATATATCAGTCAGAGAAAATGCATGCATTATTTGAAAATATCCCATCTAATAATTATAAGTGAAGCGTTCTGGACTGGTTCTGGAATATTATATTGGGCGTAATTTGCATGTATGCAATTTGGAAGTGTTGATACATTTGTTATGTATTGTAGTGATCGTGAACTTTAAAAAACGTTGAATAATTTTATTGTGGTAATTATTTCATTTATTATATGTAAATCATATCTTACTTTTAGGAAAACTATTTCATTTAATGGTTGAAAATATATTTTATAATTTTACCCAAGTAGAGCTTAGCTTAAATTTAAAATGTAGTAATCATTAATAATGAACATTTTATGAATAAGATTACGTAAAGAGACGGTTCATAAATAAATTGTTTATGGTAGACTTGAAGACGACAAAATCTTAGTCAGTTGGAAAGCAAAAGAGGGGAACAGAGTGCCAAAGCTGTGGAGTTCTAATAAATAAGTTTTGTTCATGGAATCTACGTTTAGATTCATGCAAAGATAAAACGTGGGGGAAATTATTGATAGTTGTTTCAGTTAAACGAGTGTTTTTTCATAAAAGCCAGGAAAATTGGGACATTAGATTGGAGGTTAAAATAGCACTTGCCATGAAAATAACGATAAAGCAGATACATGTTTACACTTTCTCCTCTGTAGAGAAAAGGTATCAGGGAAGAAAAATCGGGATGCTCTATTAGGCTACGAAGACTATTTTGAAATCGGGAAAGGAAGAATGAGTTATTCTAGCAGCTCCTACCTAGATGTTGCAACACTACTCTATCGTTATAAGTGCATGACTCTTATAAACGTATGGAATTGCATCAGCAGTGATATATCTACTGGATTGATAGGATGGATTCCAGCATTTGTCTAGCAGGCTTAGCTAGAGATTACGTGGTTTATCTCAGAACAGAAGTAAAGGTCAGACCGAAAGCTTGTCTAAACATAGAACCTCTCCAAGACGAGATCAATTTACTACAATTTATGACAGACATAGATCAGAGCACTGATAATATTAAGATAATAGCTTGGTTTCAGATGTATTAAAATTAGCCAGCCATCTCTTTCCCTATTGCCCCCCATATTCCAGATCAGCAAAGACAGAATCCGGGGGGAACTTTGCCATTTACAGTTTTTTTTAATGTTTCCATGGATAGTCGTGTCGTCAGCATAAATGTCAGCAAATGACCATAGGATATTATTTGGGAGCATTTGTAGACCAGAAAGAAAGTTGGGCTTATGATAGACACCTGAGAGACTACAACCTTTATACTATGAGATCCTGATTTCTGCCAATCAACCACCACTTTTATGAACCTATCAGAAAAAAAAATGATAAAAAAATTGAAAAGATATACCCAGCTATACAGTAGCTGGAGAATTTAAGAGTAGACGTTTATGCCATATCCTATCAAAGTCCTTTGATATGTAAAGAGCAATTCCCCTAGAAAGGAAGGCATGATCGAAAATTAGTAAATTATATGAGATATGACTGTAAGCACATCTGATGTATATCTAACAGAACGGAAAATATATTACCCGTCGCTGAAGAGGTTATTTCTGATGAAGTGGGGGACTATATTCAGCTACTTATTCATGACACACAGGAAACTGATTGGTCTGTATTGAGAGTGTGATGACAGATAAGATAAATTTTAAGTACGGGGCATATTGAGTAGGTTTTCAAGTTGCGGATAAGCAATTCCTCTGAGGAAAACGCTTAACAGCTTTGTAAGTATGGGAATTACTTTTGGTTGAAGCTTTTCAGCACCATAATCGGAATGCCGTCTGGGCGAATTGCTTTACTGAAACTCAGGGTTTTGATTAGCTTAGAAATATCAAGCACATATATTTGCATGTCGCATAGCGTCTGTCGAACACTAAAATGAATATGGGCTTGGCGGCGCTGATCGCATTGGGTAGAATTAGAATAGTTGGCTTTGTCCGATGATGACGCGGTTTCCTTTGATATGGCGGGAGAGAAAAATATTACTACAAATAATAAACAAATGAATTAACAGGTAAGGAATCATATGGAGATCAAATAAAGTTCTAAAATGTTTTCGTTTTGTGTGCAAAGAGAATGTCACTGGGACTTAATAAAAACGTTTTCTAGAATTTCAAAATGTAAAGGCGACATCTATAGATTGTGAACATATCGACATTACAGTTCGTAGCACACGGACTGTTATTCATAAAGTGCTTACATACGGTAGATCCGTATATAATTCCGAACTGCAGAAGGTAAAAAAATTGCATAACGAATTTGGTTCGTAGTAAGCACTGTCACTACATTTAAATAAATAAATAGTATAATATCATTATTATCGTGGGGAGAACATCTATGGGAATGGGTTACAATAGTTTAAAAAGCAACACGTGGATTCGGCAGAAAACACCGTTATACAGAAACATAGATTTGTTTGACAAATCGGTCACAGATATTCCGTAGTCAAAGCCAAACAGGACACCTATTGACTAAATTTTCTTAAAATTTATAAAACGTGGACACTTTCTAATTAATAGTAAATTTATGATAATATTTTTAATCTTAATTTTCCTGGATTTAGCTCTGTTGAGTGAGGAACAAAATTGTGTAAGTTAGTCCGTATACTTCGTTGTTTTTATCATGATGTTAACTGATGTTTATTCCACCCCTATATATATATATATATATATATATATATATATATATATATATATATATATATATATATATATATATATATATATATCATTACTTTTGTTTGCTATCATAATTAAATGCCAACAGCCGAACGATTCGAACCCCGCACCACGAGACATCTCTGGCTCGATTAGACGAGACCGTATCCATTCGGCTACTATAAACCGCGTGAAATAGCCTTGAATTAAACATTTCAATTTAAAATGTTCATTTACGTCAGTCAGCGAGTGTTCTAATCGTTATACGATGATCTATGCATAAGAGCTTAATTGACCAACTTTAATTCAACTGAAAGTGCTCAACGATAAGAAATGAATTTCTTATATATATATATATATATATATATATATATATATATATATATATATATATATATATATATATGTGTGTGTGTGTCTGTGTACGTGTACGTGTGCGTATAATCATATATTTATATTTTCTTATATATGTGCTATGCATATTTAAATATATATGCACATATATGTATGTATATATTTAGAAAGATATACGCGTTGTATGTATATACAAGTGAAAATTATGTCAATATGTGCTTGTGTGTGTCTGTGTGTGTCTGTGTATGCCTGCCTGCGTGTGTGCATTCGTAAAATTATCGGACTAGACTATGTTACCGTTTTCTTTGTGTCTGTTATACTCAGGCAACCAAATAAAACGTTATTATCTATAAATATATATGGCCGCTTTGTTGATCTCCGTTTTTATTTTTGCTGAGCCTTTTCAATAATTTTACTGAATACCGGATTAGTGTTATTATTAAACTAAGCATTAGATACAATTGATCTATTCATATACGGGAAGTTAACTTTTTATATTTTCCTATCCATATTTTAGTTTGATAGCATTATATTTTGCAAAATTAGTTGATTTTAATTCCTTAATAAATACGACGCTAAATGGTAAAGGTTATCTGATACCAATATTTTTTAATATCATTTGCCGTATACATCGTCATGAAATTCATTTATATGTTCTAACATCTAATAATATCAAAGCGTATTTTACCGCAAATAATGGCGTTTACATATAATAGAATATGAAGTTTTCATCGACAAGGGAAACTAATATGTCCCTTTTTATTTGTTTACCCTAATACTCTTCTAGTTCATTCAGTTGTTCTTGGCCTTCGTGTAGTATCTTTTCCGGCAGATATTGCAGCAAAAACCATATGTGGGGGAAACCCCACATATAAGACCTTGGTCAATGTAAGAGTAACCCTTCATAGCAATTGTCACTATCCAGCCTCCCTACTCACTGGGGAGTTAGTCCTCATTTCCCCTTCACTCCTCACATTAAAAATTGGCATTGTGCCTAATTTGCTTGGTAGGGGAGCAAATAAATACCCAGTTGTTCTTGGCCTTCAGGTCGGGATCAAAGTGTAGTATCTGTTCCGGCAGATACTGCAAGCAAAGACCATATGTGGGGTTTTCCCCACATATATGAGCTTGGTCAATGTAGGGGCAACCCTTCATACCAATTGTAACTATATAGCTCCCATTTCCCACCCATCGGGAGCTGGTCCCCTTTCCCTCCTCCCTCTCTCTCCAGATTAAAAAACGGCCTTGTGCCTAATTTGCACAGTGGGGCGGCAAATAAATATTTTTTGGCCTTCGGACCGCGATCAAAGTGTAGTATCTGTTTCGGCGGATACTGCAAGCAAAGACAATATGTGCGGGCAACCACACATATAAGATGATTGTCCTTGTGTCAATCAGTTATTGGTTAATGTAGGGGCAACCCTTCATACCAATTGTCACTATCCAGTTCCCCTACTCCCCGGGGAGCTGGCCCCCATTTCCCCATCACTCTTCACATTTAAAAATCGGCCTAGTGCCAACTTTGCTCGGAAGCCGAGGTAAATAAACACCCTATTCTTGTTCATTCAAGACTTTACATAGACCGCTTTAAAAATTAGTTTCATGAATTTGACATTACGAAATCAACAATTTCCATTAAAGGGTAGATCACGTAAAAGTAATGAACATTTTTTTTCATAGGGACTCATAGCAAATGTATAGAAATAGAATAATAGAATAATATTGAGAACTATCCAATTATTATGTTTGTAATAGTACAGTAACTGAAGGTAATATGATACACAGGAAGTTTATTTAAAATGTGTTGCTTTGTTTTCTTTTAGCATAAATATATATGTGTGTGTATATATATATGTATATATGTATGTATATATATATATGTATATATATATATATATATTCCCACATATTAATATATAAATATATACCCCAAACTCTAATATTTCCCTCTAAGAACTAATAGTTGTTAACTATGCTATTGATTTAAAACTTCAATAATATACCTATAATACCATGATGTTACTTGGAGTGATTAATTAGCTGCATTGGTAAGATATTTCGTCTTTATTTACGTATATTTTACAAAGTTTTTTATATTGTAGACCACCTTGAAGTTTTGTAGCAACACTTTTGATTGAAGCGGTGCAATTTTGTTCTCTACTCTTCAGGTTATATCACATCCCTGTGTTCGATTTTTTCTCATATTTTTCTCTTCATAAAAACTAAAGTCAATGTACGCATTGGAAAAAAAATGAAGACTGTGAAAAGAAAACTGCAGCACTAGGCCTTAAGCTGGTTTCACTGTTTTTTTCTCTGAACGAGGAGATTTCATCACACTCTGAAATCCAGAGGTGATCCCACGTTGCATGTTTATCCCCTCTAGGAAATATAACGATGTAACCTTTTAACCTTTCTGGCAAGGATGTATTGACAGCTTGCAAACTGCACTTGCTATTCTCCAAATTACTAGCCCGTCTGTTAACTGAACTCGCTGAACCAGCTTGTACTTACTGGGATCAACGTTGCGTCCGTTTGGTTATCGTACGAGAATCGGTGTGTAAACGGAATTATGCCTTACATTTAAGGGAAGAAAAGACAAAACCCTTTGGAAACTTTTATCCAACGTTGCAACGTTATCGTTGAGATCCTGTCCCCTCGTACATACGTGATCATCTATACCTAATTTTTCAAATTCTTTTTCCTCTCGATCTACTCGACACCAGCTAAATGGGAAACACCACACTTTGTCGATACACACTGAGGTAAATCCTAGAATCATCCGACATGGGATTGTATGAAAATATATCATACACTATGAATAGATTGTCAGTATTTTAGAGATGTGTATGTGTCAAACAATCAAATTGGTTATAATGGATTATGAACAACAAACCATTTTTGACAGCAAAATAATGCTTCGAATTATAAAGACGACTAAACATTATTAAGAAATCTACTGTTGATTTATTATGCAGGGCATATCTGCTTTTACGGAGATAAAACATCTCTAATGTACTTTTGATGTCATGCTGTATAAACGTAAACAAAAATCGGGGTGTTTATTGTTGAAATAGGATTTTTCTATTTTACATTTTATGCACTTATGGAAGACATTCTGAATAAAAAAAATACATCGATATCTCCCAGACGCATACGCAGGCACACACGCATACAATATATATATATAAATATATATATATATATATATATATATATACACATATATATATTTATATTTATATATATATATATATATATATATATATATATATATATATATATATATATAACATGTGACAACCATATATACTACTTGGGTTCTTTAATTCAGGTAGTATGCACGTTGTAATTTGAACATATGCAAATGAAATCGTTTAAAAAAGGCACGTAAAAATAGGAGAATTTGTTTAATTTGGTTTTTAATGGGGCACTTCATTAACTCTAGATAAGAATACAGAAGTACATCTTGTTCTTGTATATCATTATATTAATATTTGGTAATTTTTTGTAATGTTATGGGTAAAGAAAGTAGTAGAAAAGTACATCAATATATTTGATTTTCTGTAAAAATATTCCATCAGCTTTATCAACACCTATTTGTTAATTGATCTTGTTATCATCTCGTTGAATTTTCATGTGTTCTGCTTGTAAAAAATTACTTACACATCTATGCATTACGATGTATATATTAATAAGCTTTGGAAGAATAAACACTGCTTCTCAAGGATTATTAACCCAGTAACATTTTCACTATTGTCTCATTGTTTAAAATTACGTCTGCAGGCTGGCATGGTTTCGAACTAGACTGAACTCATTTACGTTTCCATAATACCGATATTGGTGTAAATGTAGAATTTTATTATATCGAATTATGTGTCTGAAATTGTGTTCTCAAATTACATATGATAGTGGATCATAGCACGCCAACACAGAGTAAGAAAGAGGTATGTTATATGACAAATGCCTGCAGGCAACGTAGGTAAGATTTGTCACACATAAAAGTTACTAGTACAGAAGTAGTTTTCTTTTTAATTTAATTTAGAGAAAAATCACATGGGTTTAATGTATTTTTTGGAACTTTAGAAATTATTCGGACTAATGTTCTCATGTTGCGTGTTTATTTCACAACATTTTATCATCGAATCTTGACTTCTCCTTTATTACATCCTCAGGCCAAAAATTATGTTCACATACCTAAAAACATAATGAAAGGAAATATTCCTTCCATAATGTAAACTATTGTTTAAATCTTAAAAAAGATAGTAAACAAACATTTACAACAACAACAACAACAACAATAATAATAATAATAATAATAATAATAATAATAATAACAACATTAATAATAATAATAATAACAATAACAATAACAATAACAATAACAATAATAATAATAATAACAATAATAATAATAATAATAATAATAATAATCATCATCATCACAGTATAGTACATGTTCTGATGCTACACTTTATTTGTTCTGTCCGCGGTCAGTTGAGGAGAAATCCTTCATGGCTGAGACAATTTTTTATTTTATTTTTGTTCCTACCCTGTGTATCCTTTTTGTAGAGCTAGATTTTCCCACATCAAAAACCGACCTTGTGTATAACTGTAACCTCCTGGGGAGGCAAGTAAATAAAGAAAAAAATATATTTTGGACAAATATTCTCATGTAAATATTATCTGTTTATAATTCTAAGACGAAACAAGCAGTATTAATATATTACGCTTGAGTCACAGCTAATTTCATTGATAACCGCGTTGTGAATTATTTTCAAACCTACTTTGGAAAAAATATAGAACTTTATAATATTTGAAAATACTCAATTAAAGGTGTTATTTACTATTTAAAAAATACATATTGACAATTTTTCTCATGTAAAAATTATTTGTTTATAATTCTAAAAACTAAAACACAATTAAATTAATTTTCAACCTTCCTAATTGACTTTTTATCCTTATAAGAAAATAAACAGTTATAAATATCAACATAATATTTTCTGTATTAGCAATGAATAGTATTGTTTCTTTAATTTATATTAAGAATTTTATTAAACGTTATGAATGTACTTGAATAGAGTTTTAATAAAATACACGTTTAATTATTAACAAATAACATTACTTACACTATGCACGGGCTCCGACCGTGGGAGCAAGGTTAGACATTTTGGTCTTAGAAATCCAAGTTTACATCAGATCTTCCAAATGTGGTTTGTTATTAAATATGTTAACATTGAAAATTATGAATTGTTTAATCGCTCAATTGACCGTAACAATCAGTTAGCACAATGTCTTACAAAATCTATATAGAAAATGGAAGTATATTTCAAAGATACTTTAATATATTCTGCAGGGTTTGAATTAAGTCTAATATAATTTGATAATTTTCTATGTTATCTTTTAGTTAAGTATCATTGTATGTAATCAGCAAACGTATGGGATAATCAAAATATATTTAATTACCAGAAAAATTTTACATGTAAGCATCCACCTTTAATAGACTCATTGATACTATTCATATTATAGCAAATATAGTTTATTACCATCACGATCAGAATTAAATGTAATTTCTTCTGATTTTCGAAGTAAAGTTATTAATTTCAGAAAAAAACATCATACGAATATAAATTTACAATACAAAAACTGTTACAATACAAAGCAGTGTTTCCAATATTATAAAATATTTGTTTTACAATTCTCTTCTCTAAATCTATAATATATATCATTTACATTACAAAAACTGTTACAATACAAAGCAGTGTTTCCAATATTACAAAATATTTGTTTTACAATTCTCTTCTCTAAATCTATAATATATATATATATATATATATATATATATATATATATATATATATATATATATATACATATATACATATATATACATACCCACACATATATATATAGAGAGAAATAGATAGATATCCCTCATACATATATATATATATATATATATATATATATATATATATATATATATATATGTGTGTTTGTGTGGATGTATATACATATAACGGTATCCCAGTTTTTTTATGTAAAATAATGTACTGGTTCGCTGGTAAATTTGATGAATAAAGTGTCGATATCATATAATACCAAATAAATACTTTCCATGGTTTTTAAGACGATAATTAGATAAATATTTTTCAAAAATTATAAATCGTGTGCAAATTTTATTTACATGTAATCACTATACAATTGTGTCGTCTGATTTAAATATAAAACTGATTGAACTAATTAAATGACAGATGTTATGGTATATCGATTCTTTCTTTTAAATTTTACTATATGTCAGTTATCCTAGTGTACAGGTGACTTCTATTCAGATTAAATAATTTGGATCCTTAGTGTCAATATATTAGAATGTGTATATTTATAGACATATATATATATATATATATATATATATATATATATATATATATATATAGAGAGAGAGAGAGAGAGAGAGAGAGAGGCAGACAGAGATAGACAGACAGCTAGATAGATATATAGATGGATAGATAGATATATAATCATATATATTAGTGTATTTGCAGTGTATAACACTTTGAACATGTTTGTAGCAATTAAGCTACTTAACTTGTGTCACCTTTTCTCTTCTGTAGAACTTTCAGGCTAAAATTTATAAAATTACTTTAGCCTGGTACTTTTCTTCGTAGTGTTTATTTTGATTTTTTACTTAGCGAACGCATGGCTCTAATCTCTCACGGTAAATTGTTTCACTTATAAACCATTTTTTATAGAAACATTTGCCTTGTATAATTCATTATTTGTATCAGGTTTCTAGGGCAAATATATAAGCAAATTTATATGAATATACACGTAGTGTGTCTGGACTCATACAGGAGGAACGATTACCAACGTATTATCAATTTCATACAGAGAATGGATTTTGTTGAACAACAAAAGCAATTATGATCAGTAAAAATCATATCAATTACTAGAATTTTTACTGGATTATAAACTGTTACTTCAATATGTATGTAAATGTCTTGCAAATAAATATAACTTTTATATATACTCATCCACAGATTTCGTTTAATTCTCTAGAGTTTTCACTTACACTGAGACGCCCCTTCATTTTATTTTGATGAGAATGATCAGTGCATGAATCGATTCATTACACAGTTGTATATTATAAAAAAATACAAATATACAGCAACTTATATCATGGGAATATGATGAAACATTTTATATGTGAAACACTTTTTCATTTTACCTGAAATGTTTTAACATTTTACCAATTTTCCTTAAATTCAATAGTCATTTTTTTTATTTTTAATGTTCTAGATAATTAACAAATAGTCTACTATATACGTGTCTGTTTCGTAGCGCTATATCAATCACTTAATAAGTTTATCAATTAGTGAATCTATTATGGTTTTAACTCATCAGAAGAAATAGCAGCAATCAATCCACCAAAAGGAATTAAAATGTGATACAATATGGTGAGAATCCGAAAATTTGGAAGCGAAGCTGCAGTTACCTTCTTTTTTTTTTTACACAGTGATCACCACTTATCAAGGCCAAGAAGCCACTCAGGGATAAGGGTTATTGCAAGTACATTACGTTAGTGAGGAGATTTGCTGAAATGTTTACTTAAGGGGGCGGTTCATTAGGAAGTTGTTTACATTGGACTTGAAGACATCCAAGTTGTAGTCAGGAGGGAAGCAGGCAGACGGAACAGAGTTCCACAGGCGTGCAGTTCTAACAAAGAAGCTTTGTTCATGGAATCCACGTTTTGATTTAGGCACAGATATAGAGTGGGGGAAATTTTTCACAGTGGATTCAGCTAGACGGGTGTTTTTCGTGAAAGATTGGCGAGGGGGGACCAGAGATTGGAGTTCAGACGAGCATCTGCCATGGAAATAACGATAAAACAAGGGCAGGCTCGCAACGTCTCTTCTGTGGGAGAGAGGTTGCAGGGTAGAGAAAAGGGCATCCCCCACTAAGCCACGAAGTCTATTTTGTACTCTGTCAAGGCAGGATAGGCTGTTTTTAGCAGCTCCTGCCCAGATATGGCAACAGTATTCCATCCTTGGACGTACTTGGCTTTTATATAGATAGAGAATTGCATCAGTAGTGGGATATCTTCTGGAGCGGTAGAAGGATCCCACCATCTTTCCAGCGACCTTGGCAACAGACTTTATATTTTACCATTACGCCATCTTGGATTTTAATATATATATATATATATATATATATATATATATATATATATATATACATATATATATATACATATATATGTATACATATATATATATATACAGAGATAGGGAGAGAGAGAGAGAGAGGGTGTGTGTGAGAGAGAGCTGTGGCAGAAATTATCGAGCACATATAGAAAATTGAGATAATCTTTTCACTTTAAGTATTTTAATGTAAAGTATCGTACAATGATTAATTAGTAGCAAATGTAAAATATTTAACAGTTGATTGTATTATTTTATTTGTTTAAAAACACCTCCTTAGCATTTTAGCCGTATCTCATACCATATAATTTTAAACCTTTAAAGTTCTTCATAGTCATCCTAAAATAACTTCGTACTTTTCAAGTAATATTTGATTCCTACTACTGCTATAACAGTGTATTTAATAGACGATTGTAACCTGGGCTAGTTTGCTATTCGAAAAAATAGCGTGAAAATGATAGGGTTATTTAATGAGGAAATAAGGGTAATTTTGTTTCAAACGGTAAAATAACTGATGCATTCGCCATCAGTATCAGCACTAAACAGGGATGGGGCATGACCCTTTTACCTTTATGTAATGCTCAGATCTGCACTCGGTGGGAAGGGAAATTCAATATTGGACAAATGGTGGCTTTTTTAATCATCAGATTTTTAAAGAATACGCTAATAGTTGACCTGTATAATTCGGGCCTTACTGTTTGCATATGATGCTGCAATTGTTGTTAATTCGTTTAAGGAATATCCACGTTTTATGAACCAATTTTCTGCAACTTGCATATCATTAGGAGTAACCAAAAGCATAGCAAAGACTGCAGTTTTTCATAGAGAATCCCTATCACCGAAGCAAATGTCAGCAGATCATACCTGTGCATCCGTTCCTCGAAGTACGAATACAAGTTTACGGTTATAGTTTTAAAAAATTCTCATATACGTGTAATATATCACATAGGTATTTAAAAGAGAAAACGCAAATTGTGTTAGAAACAACCTATAAAAATATTTGGGACGAAAAATTGGAAAAGATGAATAGTTTTTAATCTCTTTTCATCTATATTATACCCTCTTTTTCCCCATCTTTTTTTAAAATTTGGATAATACAAAACAAACGAAAATCAAGTTTGCATTTTTTATATTGCCTGGTTTAGTTTATGTCAAATACTCAACACACAGCGTACATTTTATCGTCAAATGTCGCACGTGTGGTAACGTAAAATCTGTTTCTTTAGAACGAACATGCCGCAAATGCCTGCTGTACGTTGCTATATAAACAAATGCACGCAACCTGTTGAATGAACATTTCTATTAAATGAGATGCCGAGAGAATTTATCTAGCCTTGCGTAACTGTAACAGATAATTGTTTGAGTCAGCGTAAAGTATCTCAGAAAAATACGTGTTCAGTTTCGGCAAGTATATACGTAAAGTAGTTAGTCAATCAGAAAATTTAGAGAATAATAGCTGTGTTTTATTTTTCCTGTCGCCGAACACGCGTGTTGTATAAACCATGTTTTTTTTCGCTTCGTGCGTTAGAATAGCTAGAAGCCTGAATTGATTTGACATTGGAGAATTACATTTTGCTATTCATCCAGTACATTGATATGTTATATCACTACTGCTTTTTACGCATGATACTGAAATGAAATGAAAAAATCCAAATGAATTGTATATAACGAACAAATTTCGTAATGTAAGATGTTGTAAATAATCACATGAAAAGAACATCTGTGATAAAGGACTTCACAATGTTTACGTTTTTAATAATTATTTTCTACGAAAAAAACTTTTCAAAAAATATCATCCAAATCTTGAGCATGTCAGACGAATGGAGAAATAATAAATATTTAAATACAACAGGCCTACTCATGGATCCAACTGAAAATAGTTGGCTTTTATTATTACCGAATACACGTTATTAAATATTTTTAACTTGAGAAATGACTCGGGGAAAATTTAATCGAGCTGTAACCAGCTAGCCAACAGCCTATCATGAGAGTTGCGATAATAATCGGACAGTGTATGGGTTTATATATATATATATATATATATATATATATATATATATATATATATATATATATATATGTGTGTGTGTGTATGTGTGTGTGTATGTATATATATATGTATATATATATATATATATATATATATATATATAAATATATAAATATATCTATATACGCTTGTTTTTGCGTGTGTATATAAAGGTTGAATTTTAGCCAACGAGGTTTAATGTACTATTGTGATTCTACTCATATCACCCAAATAACGATAAATATATTTTCCATGAACCGAAACATCTTTACGTACGAAATATATGTGTTATATAAAATACCTTTTACAATAATTTAAAGGCTTATAATGATCAAACACTTTAATTAAGTATTTAGGCCTCTTTTGTTACAAAGGTGTCACAACGTATCAAGGCCCTTAGGACACTGAAGGATAAGTGACAATGTGTGTACACTAGTCAATGGGAAAATGTCGTAGTAATCGTTAGTAATGGGAATTGTGGAAGTTTGATTATTTAAGGGGACAACTCATGAGCAAAATGTTCAGGTTCTGAGGAAAACCATATTGTAGTCAGTTTAAAAGCGGGAAAACGGAACAGATTTCTCAGAAGCGTGCAATTCTGAGAAAGAAGCTTAGTTCTTGAGATCTACGGATACGGTTGGGCACAGATTGAGTATGGGAAAATTATTGATAATGTTTTTTGCTAGATGAGTGTTTTTCGTGAAAATAGGCGATTGAAGGGCCATAGATTGAAGTTCAGAGACGGACTTTCCATGAGAATAAATATACAGCAGAGACAGTCTGGCAACATCTCCTCTCTAGGAAAGTGGTTGGCGGGAAGGGAAAAGGACATTTTCCACTAAGCTACGAAGGATAATTTGAACTTTGTCAAGGCAAGATAAGCTATTTCTAGCAGCTTCTGCCCAGATATGATAACAGTACTCACTCCGTGGGCGTGCATGTCTTATATAGAGGTAGAAAATTACATCAACAGTTACAAATCTACTGAAGCGATAGAAAAAAACCCACCATTTTTTCCTTTCGCAACAGATCTGATGTATGTGTTCCATCTCAGATTAGGAGTAAATTTAGAGCCAGAAGCTTGCCAAAATATGGAACCTTCCCGAGAGCCATTCATTTCAATTTGATACTAGACGGAAATCTCAGCGTTGATTATGGAAAGATAGAAGCTTGGTTTTAGATGAATTAATATAAACTAAACCCCCCTTTCCCCACTGTACCACACGATCAAGATCATAGGAGAGACAATCAGAGAGAACTTTATCGCTTACTGTTTTTTAAGTGTTGCTATAGTGTGTAGTGTTGTCAGCATAAATGCCTACGATTGGTCTTAGGATGTGATTTGGGAGATCATTGATATAGTGCAGGAAGATAGTTGAACCCAGGTTTGACCCTTGAAAGATTCAAGCATTTATACTTATTTATGAACGTATCTGAGAGAAATGTATTAATAATTGAATATACCTTTCCAGCTATACACTAGCTGGACATTTTGTTGGGTAGACATTTATGCCATACTCTATCAAAGGTCTATCATATGCCAAGGACAATTCTCCTAAAAATTAAACCTCCATCGAGAGATTCGCTTATCCTATTAAATATTACTGTTGGCACATTTGCTATAGATCGAGTAGAACTGAAACGATATTGCATGTCACTGAGCAGGTTAATTTTGGTTGATTGCTTCTCTATCTAACACAGATTCTAGCAACTTGCTCAGAACGCACAGAAGACTGATTGGTCTGTATTGAGAAGGAGATTATCGATCACTTGAGTTTTTAAATTTCTTTGTAAGTATAAAAGTTTGATTCTGGTGCAACCTTTTGAGCACTATAATAGAAATACTGTCAGCGCCATTGTTTTACTGAAATCGAGAATTTTTATTAGGCTGGCAACATCACGCACAATTATTTGCATCTTTTACCTAATTTGTCTTTCAGTCCTTGTTTTGAACAAGTGATGTTTCTGAGTAAGAAATGAATGAAAAAGCTGCATTCTAGGTTGGCAGTATTTTTTGTGAGACGTTGCTATAGATGTCGGTAAATGTCTAGACTATTAGACAAATCCGCAAACTCCATCATGATGGAGTTTTAGGATTTGTCGAATAGGGCAGAGAGGGAAATTAAGGGGGAAGAAGTATTAAATAAATATTTTTTGCAAACCATGATAAGGTAAAGTGGCAAAATTACTCACATATATAGAATCGCGAAGCCTCGTCAGAAGCATGGTCCAAAATCCATTCCACAATCGGCAATACAGCAGCCATTATAATCCGCACCTGCTTATAGGGTAGCCACCATAATAGTTATTCCGAGGATCGGGTCCCTGACTTTAAGGCGTATAAGGTCAACCTAATAAAACGTTTACTTTTAGCAACCTTAATAGTAAAATGGTTACAAGGATAGACATAGAAACAGAAAATTGCCGACGATAGAAACGTCTCACAAAAAAATTACCTCTGACCTAAAATAGAGCCTTTTAATTATTTTCTTTGTCAGAAAAACCACTTGCTCACAACAAGAACTGAGAGAAAATTAGGAGTAGCGAGAGTGACAAGAGCTGCCGACAAAGCAGCCATAATGCATTTTCTACTCTCCATTCTTTAGGTAATTAATAATCCCAGCCAAAATAAAAAAAAAGCAAACGGCTTTCCTGCATTCGTGAGAAACTCCTAGATCACGAATCTTTATAAACTGTAATTATGCATTTGAATATATATAATGTTTATCCTTCATCCTGTAAATTTTTATATTTTTCATTGGAGTACTATACGAAAAATATCATTATTAATTTCCCAACCCTAGTCAACTATATTTTATATATTGAGGAGTAGGTATATTATGTAAGACTGTACTCAGAAAAAAAAAACATGTTTAATAGTTATTAATGAATTAAAGTTTTTAATTTCACATCTCTAATATTGTTTTTTTATGTTCTCTTTTACTTTCCCTCATCGCTCTCTCTCTCATTGTTTATATATATATATATATATATATATATATATATATATATATATATATATATATATATATATATATATATATATAGAGAGAGAGAGAGAGAGAGAGAGAGAGATTCACTGATTGATATAACAATTAAGTGGTCGATTTTGCGGCACGGAACAGATACGATGGTCAACCTTATGATTTTTTTAATACAATTGTTTGATATTTATTCTATATTATGCGCGGTAATCACATTGAGTTTCTTTATAAGGGTTAATATATAATAAAAACATTTTTACAGATATATATATATATATATATATACACACACACCCCACACACATATATATATACACACACACACACACACATATATATATATATATATATTCAATATTGGTTCTCATGGTTAACGGCGGCCAACGGATAAGTCAGAGACGGCTTCTGTTGTCGGGTTCGAATCTATCGACAGGTCTAAATGGTAACACCCTACACTGATGATTCCCGAAAGGATGACACACTAGAATATGTATTTAATAATTGTTATAGTAAATAATTATGCCAGCCCCTTAATAAAAAAAAAACTCGTTTCTTATCGTTGAGCACTTACAGTTTAAATAAAGTGGGTCAATTTAGCTCTTATTCGCGGATCACCATATAATGAGTAGATCACCCTGAAAGACGTTAAAAACATTAAAAATTAAGGTTTAAATTTCAACAGTAAATATTAACGGTGGCCGAATGGATAAGGTACTGTTTCCGGCTTCGAATCTATTGACAGATTTCCAGAAGCATGAAAAGTGTCTGCATGTATCAATTAGTTATAATATAAAATAATACTATGTATATATATATATATATATATATATATATATATAATATTAAATAACACTATGTATATATACATACACAGATATAATATTAAATAACTATATATATAATATTAAATAGCACTATATATATACATATATATAATATTAAATAATACTATATATATATACATATACATATATATATGTATGTATATGTATATGTATATATATATATATATATATATTCACTCACTCATACTCGCCCACATACAGGTATATTCTCTTAATATAGTATATACACTGTAAGTTAATTATAACGTTTGCATCTTATATTTCATATAAATATCCATATATCAATTCGCTTTGTCACTCCTTAGGTTATCATGCATGTTGATTTATCATAGAAGAAAAATCAAATTTTTCTAACACCTAATTAGTAAATCATTGTTGGTGTCGTTAATGAGAAAAAATAACCACATTTTGATAGTGAATTCGCTTAAAAAAATCTCTTGGCGGTTTTCGTTCTTGTTGAAACTATTTACGCTGAAACTTAGTATCCGATAATTATGAACGTAATCCATACGCTATGTTTTATATATTTGTATCGGTACGATTAAAACCAATACAAATTAACTAATCGTTAGAGATTTTCTGCCTTTGTATAATTTTATATGTCATTCTGACAGGATTCATAACTAAACAATTTTCTTGATCATTATGTAGTTTATATATGTGGTTCTGTTTGTATATTAGAAAGGTCTAGATCAGCACGTTAACAAAGTAACCGATAATTATGCCTTATATATATATATATATATATATATATATATATATATATACATATATATGTATGTATATGTGTATGTATATGTATGTGTATATGTATATATATATATATATATATATATATATATATATAATTATATAGAATTCTGTGGTTGTTTCTCGTTTTTATATGATCCTCTTCTGTTGAGGATGAAACGCCGAATATTCAGTGTAGCTTAATCGCCATATATATTTCATAAATTACTAACAAGCTCTACCTACGTAGTGGACACTGTTGAAGTAAATACTTAAAGTTTACACATAAATCTATACTTTCGTATATTAATTTTATGGGAGTAAATGAAGTAGTTATATATGTATATATATATATATATATATATATATATATATATATATATATATATATATATATATATATATATATATACTCGTATGGACACGAACCATGCTTAAATTAATTTACGGATTGTTCTAAATTTTATGTATCAGTATACATTTAGGTCTTTATATAAACACGATTCACGCATAACGGAATTAACTTATTATCATTATAAATTTAATACATGCATATATGGTGATATATAGAATTTTTTTCAACGGAATTGGGATTAAATATATGACGAACACGGGAACAGTAAAAGCGTTCCTCAGTTAATGTTTTTTTTTCTGCAGATTCGAACTTAGCACACTAAGCTATTTGATGAGTCGTAAATCAATGAGCTACCGTTACATTATGTAGCTCTTTTATTGTCGCCAGCAATTAAACAAGCACTGATATTTTGTACGCTAATGAAAATGTTCACAGATATTGAATGGCAATAATTTGTCACCAACTTTCCTTAAACTCTATCAGTTCCCCAACTAAACAATACTGTCAGTTGCAAAATTTTTACTTCGAACTGTCCGTCTGCGAGTCACCACCGCATGACTGGTGCGCATCTTGCTATTACATGGTTATTTTTAATCTTACACAATAAAGTTGAAGAAGCAAAACGGTAAAAATGTAGGTAGGCAAGAGAATTAGTGCATTTGTTTGTGCTCGGTGCTTATAACGACAGAAAAGTTGTAATGTGATATATATATATGTATATATATATATATATATATATATCACAATATATATATATATATATATATATATATATATATATATATATATATATATATATATATATATCATAATGTTTTTAGGGATCCAAAATTTAAATATTGCAATTACGAAGGAAAGACTTTTCTAATTCATGATTAAAAGTAAATTTGTATATATATATATATATATATATATATATATATATATATATATATATATATATATATATTCCTTTAATCGTCTCTCCAAAAATGGTGGAAAAAGAGGGACAGGAAAGGAAAGAAAGAGAAATGCGTAGCCAGCTGACCGCTTTCGGCCTTCGCTTCTCAAAGCTGTATCGAAGGAATTTTGAAAGCAAATAATGCGCTTAAAATTGCGTTTTATTCAATTTACGGGGAGAAAAAATGGGAAAACTATTAAAATAAAACAGCATTATGGTCGAATACCCTAGAGATTAATAACGTTCAAACCCAGGAGGCATTCCCTTTGCTTTCTTATTTGTTTGGCAAAGTTCAGCAGTTCATGGATGTCATTTTTCTGCTAATGTGCGTGTTGTGTTCTCTACGAAAACTTATTACCATCTTCTCGAAAATAGGTTCTACCCCCCACCATAATAGTAACGTTATTACAATTTTGAATGTTGTTGGGATGCAAACTACTTGGATCGAACGACATTAAGATCAGATGGAAGAATCCAACATCATGTACCCAGTCAAATTAGGAATGGACTCTACCGGGCAACGGGCGTTTTTACTAACACAAACGGTTCGTCAATTACTGATCATTTTTCTTAAAACTCCGTCTCGTGCAGCGAACTTTAACACGGTCTCTTATTCTATTCTTAGTCGTGCTCATTCATTATATCACGTTAAGATCTTGGAAACTATTCCTTTTCGACTTAGAAAACCTTTTATTTCCAAACAAAGGGTGCCTCCTGGGTTTGAACGTGATTAATCTCTAGGGTATTCGACCATAACGCTATTTTATTTTAATCGTTCCCCCACTTCTTTTCCTCTCCGTAAATTGAATAACACCCAATTTTAATCGCTTTTTAATTCTTTGTTTTAAAACTTCCCTCAATACAGCTTTGCGAGGGTCGAAACCGATCAGCTGGCTCCCCATTGCTCTTTATTTCCTCACCTGTTGCTTTCCCCCTTTATGGAGAAGATTAAAGGAATATATATATATATATATATATATATATATGTATATACATATATATTTGTGTATATATATACAAATTTACTTTTATTCATAAATCATAAAATCTCCCCCACTAATTGCAATATATATATATATATATATATATATATATATATATATATATATATATATATATATATATATATATATATATATATATACATATATATATATATATATAAACAAATGATTTATAAAACATGTTAAAAAACATCTTGAAAAAGAGTTAAAAACATATGTCATTTTAAGGATAGTCCTTTATCCGCAAGGTTTCGAAGAAATACTCTCCTTCTCATCAGAGGGCAGGAATTAGCAAAATGCGGGATCGGATTTTGCATGTAAAAGTATTTCATGAAACCACAAGTAAGTCGCAGATCTTGCTTGGTAAAAAAGGGTGAGGTAAGGGGAATTGAAGGTAAAAGAAAATATTATAAAAAGATTACACATGAATGGATAGTCCGGTGAAGGGTTAAACTCCAAGAATAGGAAAATCGAAACACGGTCGAATTAAAACATTTAGTTGATTCTTCCGGCCTTGGCAGACGTGTTTTAAATATTCTCTTCGGTGCTTTTTCTGTGCACATTTGAACTTTTCTTTTAATTGTTTTTCAATTCATTCCATTTGTGATTTTTTTTCCAAGGAATTCTGCGTTTTGGATCATTTTGGACCATTTGGATCTTACCTGATGGATTAGAAGTTTTTAATTCGACCATGATAGATTTTATCATTCTTGGATGTTTTACACTTTATTGGACTATTCATTCATGTGGAATCTTTTTATCATTTTTTCTTTTACCTCCTATTCCCCTTACCTCACCCTTTTTTTAACCAAGTGAGATCTCTGACTTACTGGTGGTTTCATTAAATAGTTTTACATGCAACATCCGATCCCGCATTTTGCTAATTCCTGCCCTCTGATGAGAAGGAGAGAATTTCTTCGAAACTCTGCGGATTAAGGACTATCCACTTATCTTGTGCTTCCTTTTTAAAATTACATATGTTTTAAACTCTTTTTGAAGATGTTTTTAACAGGTTATATTAATCATTTGTTCATATCATAGGCTATATTTCCTTTTAGGATTCATTGAGCCGTTACATCTGGTTGAGATTACTTTACTTGTAAATATTAACTCTTTACTATTTATAATATATTTTAAGTTCACCATTTTGATTACCTTGGTAAACTTATTGTAATTTATATATATATATATATATATATATATATATAAAGAGAGAGAGAGGTATATATATATATATATATATATATATATATATATATATATATACAGAGAGAGAGAGAGAGAGAGAGAGAGAGAGAGAGTGAGAGGAGTATTGCAAACTTTTCAGATACGATTTCCGTAGGACTCAATAATTATTTTCTATAGTTTTATACAAGTAATAACTGGGTAAGACCAGAGAAATTCTTGTGAAATTACACAAACGTTGCCAGTCGTCTAAGAGGATTGCAATCCTTGCATTCAACCGCTTACTGTGTGCCTCTATTAACTGTGTCCAATCTGGAGAGAAAATAATGACGGGGTTTAATGAACAAAAGTGGTCGTTTTCAACGCTATCTAATATTCCAACTTCCAAAGCTAGAAGGAATTATAGATGGTGTGAAGGACGAACAGAAATAGGAAGGAATATGTTTTTCAAAAATGTGATATTAGTGACTGGAGTAATATTGCTAGTAATATAACGTGATAAATGGAAAATAAGGAAATATTTTCGATTTAAAAACCAATACTTTTAGAAAAAATGAAAAAAATAATTAAAACGAATTTTCGTGGCGAAAAGAATATATATATATATATATATATATATATATATATATATATATATGTACGTATCTATATATCTATAAAAGTGACAGTGTCTGCCTGTCTTTCTGCAATAAATCTGTCAATTTTCAGTCTACATACTCGAAATTTGGTATTCAGGGTATTGATATATGGGAATATTATTGTAATACGTTTTATGCGAGAAATTTTCCTTTTTAGGGATAAGACTGCAACGATTTGACTCTTTAGAACTCTTCAAAACTTCTCCGCCAATTTTAACTATAAACAATCGAAATTTCAGATATAGATTTCTAGGAGCTTGATCTAACTTAATAACTTGATTCAAGCCAATAACTATAAATGTTAAGGCGTCATAATGTAGGGCCAACTCTTTAAAAAATTGACCTCATCGGTCTCTACAAAATTACTCAGACAATTTCTGGTCTAAACATTTTAAATTTTACATAAAAGGCATTTAGAGATAGGGCAACCTTTTTAATCGGTTTGGGTCGAAATTTTTAGCTACCAATATATAAATGTATGTTGGCATGTCTACTTAAAACCTTGGACAAAGCGACGGATTTTCACAAGATTAGTATGGTTTTTAAGCTGGGCGTTTCCGACGAAACTACCGAAAAATTGCCTGAAAACAATCAGTTCTTTACCCTTTTTTCGTAAATATTTTCGTAATACATCCCCTCTTTAAATGTCTATCCTTAATTTTAGCCTACCTAACTTCCGGTTTGGCGGTGTTCGTACCGGCAAAGATGTAACGTAATTCCCGTTTTTTTCCTCCTTTGCGTTACGGGTTCGCGCCTGCCCTCCTACTACCATTTTTTTAACTCAACACGCACCTCTAAGTGCTGTAGTTACGCCGGGCGCCCATATTATTATACATATATATATATATATATATA
>NC_136485.1:120945747-121118247 GCF_053919585.1 Euprymna scolopes | reverse complement strand
ATTCATGGTCAGTGAATATGCTAATCGTATTGCAAACTGTATCTGATGAAATGCAAACGGAACATTTGTATCACTTGGCTTTTACTTAATTCTTGGAATGATAACTGTGGAACCTCTATTAGATCCATTAATTAAAATAGCAATGATACTGTTTTGATGACATTCTTTTATTTTCATCCTAGATCCATTACAAAGTCCTTGATTTATGGATAAATTTCGCAGTCGCATTACTATTGCCCCTATTTTCACATTAATTTGGTGAGGTAACATTCCAGATGGAGTTAATGAATTTATGAACTCGATAGGATTATTTAGAAGTTCAGCATCACCATCGGAGATGTAATCTGCACTTAAATATGTATATATGCCTCCGGGAAGATTATTTAGAATTTCTACATTTACTGTTAAACATTCTGTATTTTTTAGAGTCATGATGATTCAATTTTCCATTTCTTGAGGGCTGCAATCAAATATTTCTGAGATTAGAGAACCATTACATACCGAATAGTCAGGAACATCTATGGCATCTACAGGAACGTCATTAAGACTGCTCGTTAGTGTGCCATTACAAAGATGAAGGAGCCATCTAGAAAACTCCTGTTCATTTATGTTAATTCTGACGTTTTGTGTTAGTTGTAATTGACTGAAATGATGCCACAATGGGCATCTTTTAAGACAGGTGTCTATAATAGATGTAGGTGATCCATGTGGCACTACTGGCAAAATTTGCCTGAAGTAACCTCCAAGTATGAGAAATTTTCAACCAAATATTTTATCGTTACCCATTATATCTTGTAAACATCTATCTATAGCAAGCAGTGCATGATTAGGTATCATAGAGGCTTCGTCTATGATGAATACCTTTACATTTCTCAAAAAAGAAGCATGCTCTGATACAGGAGAAACGTTACAGACACCGGTTTCTGTCAGAGGTACAGGTAGTTTGAATATACTGTGGCGTGTTTTCCCTGAAGTTAGTAGCATTGCAGCAATGCCGCAGTGGCGGTTACAGTACTGCTGGAGGTGAAGTATTCATATAACATGTTGAATAAAAAGGTTTTCCTGATCCGGCTCGGGCATCTAAATAGAAGCAATTGTTGTGTGGGGCTTCTTTTTCAGTTGCCATGACAGCCTTGATTATATTATTAAATACCTCTAATTGTTCATTGTTTAACAATTCAACATTAGGCCCGTTTGTATTTCGAGTAATATTATCTATTGGAGGATCACCTGTTGGTTCAGGTAAACCCATTGCCTGGCAAGAAGAACCATGCTCATTAAATATTGCTTTTATCAAATGAATAACTTGGGGGATATGTATATACACTGGCCCCCGCCCTTTGCGGCCCGGGCGACAAGATCAAAGTGTAGTATCTGTTCCAACAGATACTGCAAGCAAATACCATATGTGGGGGTAACTCTTCATACCAACAGTTCCTATCCAACTCCCATTTCCCACCCATCAGGAGCTGGTCCCCATTTCCCTCCCCCTCCCTCTCTCTCTCCACATTAAAAAACGGCCTTGTGCCTAATTTGCTCAGTGGGGAAACAAATAAATACAAACTGGGGGATATGTATAATATATCCACCAATCCACTACACTTTACCGTAAAATTCGGCTAAAATAATTGTTGACGAATTACCTCCTTTGAATCGATATCGTCTGCTTGTGACAATTGAAGCGAAAATCTTATTTGGTATTAAATGCTAAAACAGCTGGCTAATTGGCTATAAAGTAAGTTATTCCGATCTTTGGTCTAACAGTTTAATGTAAAAAAAAGAGCTTAACATTTTCTTGTATCTTTTTTTTATATCAAGAAAATGTAAGCATCATGCTGAAATAATAAAAATTTCATTCTTAATAAGGGGAGAGGGTTTGACAATTCTAAATCTTCACCTAAATAACCATTTAATGAAAAAAATGTTTAAAATGTTCTTGTATCTTTTTTATAATTTTTGTTAAATAAGAAAAATCAATAAACTTTGATAGCACTATTGTAAGAATCATGCTGAAAGTCATTCTTAATATGGGGAGGGGGGGTTAACTATTCTGAAACTTTACCTGACAATGTAAAAAAAATAAGGGAAAAATATATGTATGAACAATAAATATTTCTTCAGTTAAATAAATTATACTGTAAATCTTTAAATAAGGAATAAATATTTATTTAAACCATAATTATTGAAATAGTATTTTACTGCATAAAAAAACGATTATGGGGAGAAGGGTTAAGTATTTTGAACCTTCACCTAAATAGCGATTTAATGAAAAAAAATTTAATGGTCTTGTATCTTTTTTTTTTGTATAATTTGTTTTAAAATAAAAAAAAATAAAAACTTTGATACCACTATTGTAAGAATCATGCCGAAAGCCATTCTTACTATGGGGAGGGGGTGTATATTTTTTTATAAATTTTGTTAAATGAGAAAAAGCAATAAACTTTGATAACACTATTGTAAGAATCATGCTGAAAGTCATTCTTAATATGGGGAGGGGGGGTTAACTATTCTGAAACTTTACCTGACAATGTAAAAAAAATAAGGGAAAAATATATGTATGAACAATAAATATTTCTTCAGTTAAATAAATTATACTGTAAATCTTTAAATAAGGAATAAATATTTATTTAAACCATAATTATTGAAATAGTATTTTACTGCATAAAAAAACGATTATGGGGAGAAGGGTTAAGTATTTTGAACCTTCACCTAAATAGCGATTTAATGAAAAAAAATTTAATGGTCTTGTATCTTTTTTTTTTGTATAATTTGTTTTAAAATAAAAAAAAATAAAAACTTTGATACCACTATTGTAAGAATCATGCCGAAAGCCATTCTTACTATGGGGAGGGGGTGTATATTTTTTTATAAATTTTGTTAAATGAGAAAAAGCAATAAACTTTGATAACACTATTGTAAGAATCATGCTGAAAGTCATTCTTAATATGGGGAGGGGGGGTTAACTATTCTGAAACTTTACCTGACAATGTAAAAAAAATAAGGGAAAAATATATGTATGAACAATAAATATTTCTTCAGTTAAATAAATTATACTGTAAATCTTTAAATAAGGAATAAATATTTATTTAAACCATAATTATTGAAATAGTATTTTACTGCATAAAAAAACGATTATGGGGAGAAGGGTTAACTATTTTGAACCTTCACCTAAATAGCGATTTAATGAAAAAAAATTTAATGGTCTTGTATCTTTTTTTTTTGTATAATTTGTTTTAAAATAAAAAAAAATAAAAACTTTGATACCACTATTGTAAGAATCATGCCGAAAGCCATTCTTACTATGGGGAGGGGGTGTATATTTTTTTATAAATTTTGTTAAATGAGAAAAAGCAATAAACTTTGATAACACTATTGTAAGAATCATGCTGAAAGCCATTCTTAATATGGGGAGGGGGTTAGCTATTCTGAAACTTTACCTAACAATGTAAAAAAATAAGGGGAAAATATATGTATGAACAATAAATATTTCTTCGGTTAAATAAATTATACTGTAAATCTTTAAATAAGGAATAAATATTTATTTAACCCATAATTATTGAAACAGTATTTTATTTTACTGCATAAAAAACGGTTATGTGGAGAAGGTTAACTATTTTGAACCTTCACCTAAATAGCGATTTAATGAAAAAAAAAATTCAATGGTCTTGTATCTTTTTTTTTTGTATAATTTGTTTTAAAATAATAATAAAAAAAAAACTTTGATACCGCTATTGTAAGAATCATGCTGAAAGCCATTCTTAATATGGGGGGGTTAACTATTCTGAAACTTCACCTAACAATGTAATAAAAATAATGGAAAAAATATATGTATGAACAATAAATATTTCTTCAGTTAAATAAAATATACTGAAAATCTTTAAATAAGAAATAAATATTTCTTTAAATAAATTAAATTGTAAGTAATGAAACTAAGTGTTTTATTTCATATTAAAACACTTGTCGTGTCCATTTTTTATAGTATTTAAATATGCATGATCTGTCGGTAGGCATTAGAAGATGATGAATGCCTGTAAAAGAAGCAAATAAAACAGATAAAGCATAAATAATAACTATGTAAACAACGTGAAGATGTATAAATGTTACAAAATTACTCGATTCGGCATTAAATAACACGAAAAAAGATATGCCGTAAAACAAAAGCAAAACAGAACAAGACGTAAAATATGTTTTGACTATGTTACTCAGTGTATTTGCGAATGGTGACTTTGGTTATTTATTTCATAAAGTCATTCTTGACTTTTGTAACATTTATTTCGAAACATATTTTTGTTGTGTAAATAGAAAAAAAAAACATAAAGTCGCACAGTAAACAAAAAGAAAAACGAACTCGTAACGTTAAATGTAAAAAGATATATTTATTACTGAATAAAATAGAATAAACGTTCCTACAATAATAAACAGAAGGCATCGTTAAATAATAAAGAGTGAACAATAAAGGGAGATAATTCACATTAATTAATGTTTGCGATGATGATGACGCGTTTCATTAATTAATGTTTGCGATGATGATGACGTGACACCGTACGTACAAGCAAATTAATATATAGATAGTTGTAAATGCACCACTTTATTTTATCGATACTTTTATAACTGGAATCGAAATAACTATATTATACTATTCAACTAGATTACCTATTCTTTCTCTGATTCAATTTTGTCTTGGAGTAAGATAATCACTCACGATGTATGGACCGACTTTAGTTATATGTGTTTTCTCTTAGATTTTACACTTTAACATTTTGCACCACTCTCGTTAAGAAAAATCTGTGTATTGCTGACGAGTCTGCGTTCCAATATTAACATACACCTACTCATGCTATCTCGTGCACAAAACAGTTTTGTGAGTTGGACCGAATTGTAATTTTGCACATTTGCATTGTAAGATTAATAAAATATTGGATTTTGAGTATAGCAAATTTTGTTTTCATTCATATACGCTCCATTGTTATATGTACCCGACAGGAAGCTTTTGATTGTTACTAATAGACTGGGATAAGAATATATTATTGCAGAATCGAATTTTATTTACAAAAGGCGTATACATACATACATATATATATATATATATATATATATATATATATATATATATATATATATTATAGTAAATATACTGTGTAAGAAACACTTTCATATAAAATATTTAAGACTAGCAGTTCCGCCCGGCTTGTCTGGACCCTATTTACTGATCATAATTTTTGTGCATATATATATATATATATATATATATATATATATATATATATATATATATATATATATATATATATATACCTACATCTAAAATCTCATGTGTTCAATCCAAAAATTGGCGGGGGGAGTTTGGTAGAGTGTGCAAATGTTAACTCTTAAAACGTTGACATCGTTGCTGCCAAATTCTCGCCCCAACACTGATTGGAATCTTGTATGTCCTAGTATCATTGATGTAAAATTCCAAATGTGTTTACCCAAAATTGGCTGAATAGTTTACTGTTTTTAACTGTGACCCCCTGGCAGCCAGATTTTTTGTCAGGAAACGAGTGCAAAGCTTGGCATACGTCTGAATACGCTTTGTGTAAAATTTCAAATGTTTAGAGCAAAAATTGGCTGAGTAATTTTGTAGAGACCGTTGAGGTAATTTTTTCTTTTAATTTGGCTCCTACTTTGACCTCTTTACCACCACGGTTTTTGGCTTAAATCAAATTATAACGTTTGATCTATATGTAAGTTACCGACATCCAAAATTCAAAGTATTTATTCCCAAAATTAGCTGAAGTATTCTGTAGGGAAAAACCTTGAACTTTTTACCCTTGACAGACAGATTTCTGACCGAAAATGATTACAAATATAATTCCAAATCTCAATACCCCTCTTGGTAATATATCGAGTCTGTAGACTGGCAATTTACAGAGTTGTTTCATAGGGAAATGTACACACAGGCACACACACACATACAGGCAGTTTAGCTTTTATAGTTATATAGATTTACCGGTTGAAAGTTCAGATGAGAACACAATTGATTTTAATAAACATTTCTATTTATTAATATTAAATTGAAAGTTATTTTTTTTCAAATTTTTGAATAATAATATGTTCCGTGTCAGGAAACGGTAAATATTCGAAAAATCTGATCTTTCAGCCTTAAGATATTGAATTCCTAATATCGGACGCTTCTTAATCGGTGGATGTTGTTGTTGTTGTTATCATCATCATCATCATCATCATCATCATCATCATCATCATCATCATCAATATTATCATTATCATGATTATCATTATCATTATCATTATCATCATCATCATCATCATCATCATCATCATCATCATCATCATCGTTGGCCAATGCGTTAAACAAGCTTTATCTCTGGTATCAGACATTTAAACATTATTCAACCTCAGTTTATAATATCTCAGCATGTGCCGGCTGATACCTCAACCATGATACGTAAGAAAAACATACTTCCTGTATTTCCTAATGAAGATTATTTCAGATTTCGAAAAATGAAACAAAAATAAATTTATTTTAGTAGATATAAATGTATCTGCAAATAAATTTTGCACTCATCTGGTCCTTCAAGCGTTAAGTCTTAAATTATATATCTGCTTTACCCTCTCTTTCTCTCTCTCTCTCTCTGAATTGAGTAACCCGATGTTTCCTTATGTCGCCACGATTACGTAGATGCTAGGAAATTGTGAATTGTAGTTATTTCAAACAAGAATGACGATTAGCGCATACTTGATTAATGCTATAAAATTCGTTTCCTTAAAAAGTATTTCACTCTGAAATTTATCAGCTTTATGTTGTTATTAATGTTTCTGACGCAAATTTTAATGAGCGAAATAAAACAAATCTACACTTTTCAAAAAAAGGGGGAAAATGTTTTTTTGTATTAATTAAATAATCGTATTGTATTGGAATTTCTTTTATTTCTTTAAAAAATGAAGTGCCAGTTTATTTAAACCGTATAAAAAATATCGAAATAAAGAAATTGTGTTTTGCTTTAATATAATTTTTGCCGAAATTACAAAACATATATTTTGGCCCTTTTTTGAGAACAATATACCAGCGAGTTAATGCCCGACGTTGCCAGTGCACTTGATCCCCGCCCTAAAAAAAAATAAAAAAAGATTATTTTTTTCTTTTCAATCCAAGTAGCAAAAATGCCCATGATACAAACAAAATGAGGCAGGGTTGTTGGCCGGGAGGGGCAACGAAGAAAAAGGAAAAGGGAAAAATTATCTAGCAACGGATTTTGCTCACAAGAGTAAGTGCCTGTGTAAAGCATATGGCAAAAATATTTAGCATGCATACAAACGCACTCATAGTGGCACTCACTTTTTTATAATTGAGTATTATTAATCTTATGATTTTTAAGAGATCTACATATTAGTAAATCATATATATATATATATATATATATATATATATATATATACATATGTATACACACACACACACACACATATATATATATATATATATATAAGCAAACAGTTAATAAAAATGTTAAAACACTTTGAAATGAGTTAAAAATGTTAAAAACACTTTGAAATGAGTTAAAAACATATTTAATCTGAAAAGGAAACATTAGATACATGGATAGTCCTAAATCCGCGGAGTTGCGAAGAAATATTCTCTTTCTCATCAGAGGGTAGGAATTAGCAAAATGCGGGATCGGATTTTGCATGCAGAAGTATTTGATGAAACAACAAGTAAGTCAAAGGTCTTACTTGAAAACAAAATAAGTTAAGCAGAGGGAATATGGTAAAGAAAAAGGTGATTACACATGAATTGATAATCTGGTGGAAGATAAACACTCCAGTGACGGTAAAATCCAAATGTAAAACTTCAAGAAAGTTTAAATAATTTCCATTTGTACAAGAAAAATCCAAGGAAATCTCGTAATTGGAAGAAGATGGTCCATAATATCCAAAGGCAGAAATACATGGAATAATTCACAAAAATGTGTACAAGGAAAAAAAATAATATCAATAAAAGAAAAATAAGATGTGCTTTAAACAAGCACTTGTCCGATTCGGATATATACACAGCTATGCGGATTACCCAGTATATAGCTTGGAAATTATTACCAAACGGATGTAAAGAATGTATAATATGGATTTTACCAATCAGGTTGGATCAACAAAAACATTCATATCCTTTTTCTACAAATCCTCCTGCTACAGAACTTCTGATAAATGTATTATTTTCACTTTGACTTTTCATGTCTCACTGACTTTAGTAAATAGGGTGCATACCTTTATAACTATTTGCTAATATTTTCTCTCCTCTGATGAGATGGTAGACATCGAAACCCTATAGGTTAAGGAGATTAATTTTCTAAAACATTATCTGTCTTGCTTATAAAAATAAAAATTATTTTATATATGAAACTCAACCACTTCATTTCATTTCAATGAGAGTTTTTTGAAATTCATTGAATTACAATTTAATATATATATGCATGTATATATATATATATATATATATATATATATATATATATACACTTGTGCCCGATATTATTCATACCCCACCTTGAAAATTGAGTTTATTATGTGTAATTTGTAAGAATTTATTGTTTACGTCCATATTGATACATATTCTTAATAAACCTCTTCTGATCATTTTCGTCATTTTAAAATCTCGGGATACTTGTAATAAAAGAAATATACAGCTATTTATAAAATCTGCAATGTTCAAAAATAATCATACCCCCTTATTTTTTCAGTATTAATCGAATTTCTGACTGTTTGTTTCCTGTTTGATTCTTATTTTGAATGCTTTTATACAACCTTTGATTAATTTCATTTCGTTTTTCGCATTTTTCAGAAATTAAAATGATATCAACTGAAAACCAATAAAAGAATAAAAATTATTAGAATGGGGAAGAAAAAAGAGCTTAGTAATGATCATAGGAATAAAATTGCGAATTCACATAAGGATGGTTTAGGTTACAAGTCAATTTCCAAGACATTTGAGGTCCCTACAGCAACAGTACAGAGCATCATCAAAAAATTCCAGAGCCACCACAAAACAAACAACTTGATTGGTAGAGGAAGGAAAAGGAAACTGTCTGCTAGAGCCACCCGGAATATTGTAAGAAGTGTTAATGCAAATCCAACCACCACTACTAAGGACATTTTAGAAAATCTGGAGTCTTCTGGCATAAAAATATCAAGGCAAACATTGCAAAGGACTCCATTGCACACCGGAAAACACCTTGCAGCACGTCTAAAGTTTGCTAGGACCCATGTGAATTTTCCAGAGTCCGTTTTCTCAAGTATTTTGTGGACTGACGAAACAAAAATTGAATTGTTTGCCCATATGGATGCTTCTTACGTTTGGAGGAAGAAAGGAGAAGCTTACAACCCAAAGAACACCATACCCACGATGAAACATGGTGGTGGTAGCCTAATGTTTTGGGGCTCCTTTTCGGCTAGTGGTCCAGGTAGTTTGGTCAAGATAGATGGAACCATGAAGAAGGAGCAATATTTGGAGATACTCCAGAAAAACATTAGACAGGATGCGGAGAATCTCCATTTAGGACCAAACTGGGTCCTTCAACAGGATAATGATCCAAAACATACTGCCAAAATAGTCAAGAAATGGTTTGAGGATAATCAAATTAATGTTTTGGAATGGCCTTGCCAGAGTCCCGACCTGAACCCTATCGAAAACCTCTGGCACATATTGAAAACTGAGGTTAAAAAGCGGAAACCTAGAAATTTGAGGGATTTGGAGAACTACTGCATTGAAGAATGGTCAAAAATCAGTGTTGATGCTAGTAAAAACCTTGTTGATAAATATCCAAAACGGTTACAGGCAGTTATAAAGAATAAAGGGCATGCTATTGACTATTAGTAAGAGAGGTATGAATAATTTTGAACTAGTGCCATTATTGTTTTTCTTTGTATAATGTTTCAAACTTGCATAATTTATTTATTTGTTGAGTTTAAATTAAATGCCTATGCTTGATTTATTGTCTGAAATCCCTTTAATATTGTCTACCTTCTGGTTTGAGCAATATTCTTATAGAAATCTCAAAGATCCGAGGGGTATGAATAATATCGGGCACAAGTGTGTATATATATATATATATATATATATATATATATATATATATATATATATATATATATATATATATATATATATATATATATATATACTGTGTATCACTTTATTGTAGGACAATTTTTTTTTAAATATCTGTGAAACACAGATACGGGAGATTTGGTCCACTGGAGGAGCTTTACAAGGTGCCTAACTTCCTAATTTGTGTAGAATTGGAAAAAAAACTATTTTAAAAATTATTTTTCTATTTCTAGTAATTTTTAATATCAATCTCGTTATAGCAGGTTCCAAAAATGATTGAAAAAGTCGATTGACAGCCAGTGAAGAGTAACCTGTTTTTGCAGGTCATGCATAACGTTTATCATAGATCCAGCAAAAGAGCTTGTAAGAGATCGCAGAACATCGTCTTCATTCTTTTAATACCTAAACAGCAAACCAAGGAAGGATACATTCACACACATTTTTGGCAAAAGTTTGAAGTCCTCTTGGAATTACTACCCACTCATCGATTCTGTCGTCAACAGGGGGGGTGAAATATCATGTTCTTTACTTGAATAATCTGCGATGAACTAATGACCACTTCGAGTGGCAGAAGTTGTGAAACTAACAATCAAGTCTTCTATTTCTTTGTAAATTGTTATTTCACATAATGGCCTGATGATATTCCATTTGCGTGTAAGCGCACATTTAGTTTTATGCACGACAATTCGTCATTCAACTCAGTCAACGGGTATGGCATCATGCCTTAAGTCATAAGGCATTAGTGGAGAAATATTGATAATATTGCAACCTGATCTTCCAGATATACACTTAATTAACCAGCTCTGATCAATATTAAAGATGAAAGTTTATGAATAGGTGCTCAATTTTCGTTGAAGTGTGAACTTTTGAGGACGATTTTGAAAATTTCCGATAAAAGAGAGTAAGGTTGATAAATAAATATTTCTTTAAACAAAAAAATGTGAAATTCGTTTTTGCTGTTGGTTATATTGTAACTGGTATGTTCTTTATTTCATAAAAATAGATATATGAAGTTAGAATATTGATTTAATACCGAACATATACATTTGTAGATATCTTCAATAAAGTGATACACACTTTACATAACACACTCGCTCCCCCATATATATATATATATATATATATATATATATATATATATATATATATATATATATATATATATATATATATATGGGGGAGCGAGTGTGTTATGTAAAGTGTGTATCACTTTATTGAAGATATCTACAAATGTATATATATATGTATATATATATATATATATACATATATATATATATATATATATATACATCACACACACATATTCGTCCTTTCCCGACATGAGTTGGATTTTAAAAAACTGTCTTTTTTCGCACGATCTATGACTTTATCTTTTATCACATTTTTATTTCAATTATCCTGAAGATGTCCTCTGAAACAAGGACGAAACGTTGATTTGTTAATAATTTCATTCGGTTTTTTCTATTTTTTCTTTAAACATATATATATATATATATATATATATATATATATATATATATATATATATATATATACACCTTAAAGGGATCAAAACATTGTGTAAAATAACATCCAACATAAGGACAGCAATCTTACAATATAAGAATATCAAATGGTAAATTAAATATTCTCAAGAAAAAATGTTTTCTTTTTATTATACGTCTATTCTAATAACCCACGTATACATATATGTCAGCTAATATTATTTTATTCGAAAACGTTGACAAATCTAATCACAACAAAACGAAATAATGTCGTTATCGACCCATTACACATTTAGCAGCTCAGGAAGAAAGCTTTATCACTGATGTGTCATAGAGTATTAATGTTCCACTCAACTGGTTATGTCTGGGTGTTGACAAGCTAATGATTGTATAAATGAGTGACCAGGTAAAGTGATCATAAAATTGTCCGTTTTTCCATGAGGGGAAATTCACATAAAACTAATAATTGACTGATTGGTTGCCAACGGTGTTATATGTCAAGCGTATTTTTTTCTTTATTTCATGTTTTATTTTCGCAAACCCAGGTAATATAAAACGAAGTCATTTTGGAAAATCAAGTAAGATTAGCAGAAACTAAATAATTGCCTATGTAGTATTTATCGATAATGCGTGAATAATTGCATTTTTAAATGATTTATGAATAAACCTAGACGGATTAGACATAAAAATTTGTTGTCCTTTTGTTGTTTATTGTCGTTCCATTTTATCAGGAAATCAATGTATACACTTTGATCAGTTACACTCTAGATTCTTTGTGTATAATGACACAAGGTTTGCATATTAACTGACTACACTACATTTCATCTATTTAATTAAGTCCTAAATTACAAAACGAACCTGCAGACTGTTTTTTATTATGAATTCTTTTAATTTTTTTACATACGTAGGGGTAAATGTTTTCGTTTTAACTAAATACGTAAAGGTGTTATATAACAAAATATTAGGTAAAGACGGACAAAAAAATCTTCGTTTCGCTTATGGGGATTATAACAAAAAGGCGTTCTCTCAATGCTTAATTATTTGCTATGTGCCCGATGCACGAGCCATAGACAAGCGAGGCTGAAAGCTCCGTTTCCTACACAGTTCTATACGGGTGACGGCATGTTCTAGATCTCCGTATTATAGGTCGGTGTTAAAAAATGGCATATATATATGTATATATATATATATATATATATATATATATATATATTATAAATAAATAATGTCTGTCTGTAGGTGTGTGTGTGTGTGGGGGTGTGTGTGGGATTGTGTGTGTGTGTGTGTAACGCGGTTTATCTCAGCCTACCGGTCACACACCAAAGGAAGAAATGTTGCAAAATGAAGGTTATGACCCAGCGGATGTTTTAGTGATATTTATATCCATGGTTAGTGTATGGAAATACAAAAAAAAAATTAAAAATGCGAAAAAATAACGATTCAAAAGCAGCCTACGGAAAATAGACACTGATTTATGAAAGTATGATAAGTTGTGTAAAGGAAGGGTTGTAAATTGTGGTTGAATTTAGGGGTTTTAAAAGCAAAGCAAAATATTATGAAAGTAAAAATAAAATAGATAACCCCCATAATTTATTATACCATACCTGGTCACACTGAAACACTTATCACCATATTTATTGGATCTATATTAAAAAACCTTGTTAAACTTTGTTACATATTTCCATTCTATGGAGGGCAGGTGCGAACGAACACACCAAAATGTTATTATACTATATTTCTTCAAACTGAAATATAATTATTAAAGTATACTTACGCAAATATATATGACAAACCTTTATTAAAGTGTGTGCCTATTTCCATTCTATAGAGGACAGGCGCGAACGAAGACCCCGCCCACAATTTTATTATACCATCCCTATTTAAATTAAAACATACTTATCATAGTATTCTGATGTACATCTATATAAAAAAAAAAGTTGTAAACGTTTTTTTTCAATTTTTCAATTTATTATTTCCATACGTTATGAACCAGGCGCTAACAATCCCCCCACAATTTTAATTAACCACCGTTCTGTCAAATCACACATACACATTCCTGTGTCTCGATACATCTTCTATCATTATATGTAATCAGTTTTTGTAGTCAACCATATAGGAGCCTATTCGTGACCAAACACCCACACAAACCCACCCACACACACACATACATACACACAGTCACTCAGCTTTATATTATATTATATATATATATATATATATATACGAGGGGCGTGCAATAAGTAATACCCTTGACACCCTTCCAATTATCTAATCTAGCTGAAATGTTGCATGTGCAATGAGTTCTATCTCTACGGGTTATGTGGTAAATGCAGGTCTGAACTATTTGTGGTTACTGTTTTACCGGTGTTTCGACTGATTCATGTGTAAAATAGATACTGTTGAATGCCGAGCAGTGATCCGGTTTTTGTATTTTAAAGGGCGCACACCAGAGGATACTTTTGATGACATGAAATAAACTTTTTGGGGATAAAGCCTGTCATATGCTGTTGTGACACGCTGGCATCGTGAATTCGAACATGGCCGGACGTCTGCGGAAACAGCTCCAATACCTTGTCGCCCCCTTCTTCCATTGATGAGGAATCTGTCCGTGAATTGAGGCTGACATTTTGGAGGATTGGCGCATTATTATTCGCGGAATACCCCAAGATGTCAAGATCAGTACAGAGTCCGTGGAAACTATCATCATAACCATTTGCATATGCATAAGGTGTCTGCCAGATAGATTCCCAGGTTACTCAAACAATTCCAGAAGCGAGAACGCGTCGAGTGCTAGAGGTTGAATTTGGAGATGTGCCAAGAAGATGAGTAAATTTTTTTCAACCGACTGATTACACAGGATGAAACATGGTTCCATCACTATGATCCAGAGAACACAGCCCAGTCAATGCAGTGGAAGCACTTGGACTCACCACCTCCAAAGAAGGCAAGGGTACAGCCCCCCGCTGTCAAGGTCATGCTCACAGTCTTCTGGGACCAGGAGGGAGTAGTGATGACAGATTTCCTGGCAAACGGAACCACATTTACAGGAGCGTATTTGGCCTCACTCAATTAAGGGAAGCTATCAAAATCAAGAGACGGGACAAGTTCAGCAAAAGCACCCTTCTTCTACAGGACAACGCTCCGGTTCACAACTCGCATGTCGCCTGATCATAAGCACAGGGGGGGTGTTATGAAATTCTCCCCATCCTCCTCACTCTCCTGACCTTTCACCTTCTGACTTTCACCTCGTCCCAGTCATGAAGTTGTTTTTAAAAGGAAAGCGTTTCCCAGATGATGCAGCTTTGATTTTTGACGTCACGTCGTGGTTGGAGGACCAACCTGGGGTGCTCTACAAAACGGTCTCCAGAGCTGCATCAAACGGTAGGAGAAATGCAAACCACTGGATGATTTCTATGTAGAGAACGACTAATACTGTGCCTAGTTTTGTTGCTCTACTACTATTGGAAGTTGGCCAGGGGGATTACTTATTGCACGCCCTAGTGTATATATATATACATATATATATATATATATATATATATATATATATATATATATATATATATATATATATATATATATATATATATGTACCTATTTACTATGCCTCCCCACGGGACAGAGTTAGACACCAGGGTCGTTTTTTAACGTGGAGAAAAGGTACAAAAATAAAAAAAATTGTCTCAGTCGTGAAGGATTTCTCCTCCACCGAAAGAGAACAAGAAATAGAAGTGCAGCATCTGAAGAACAGATGGTATTTATTTGCTCCCCCACCGAGCAAATTAGGCACAAGGCCGATTTTTAATGTGAGGAGTGAAGGGAGGGGGAAGGGAAAATGGGGACCAGCTCCCGAGAGGTGGGAAATGGGAGCTGGTTAATTGTCAGGCATGTGGGGTTGCCCCCACATCTGGTCTTTGCTAGTCATAGCTAGTCATAGCTTTCAGTATCTGCCGGAACAGATGGTGTTTATTTGCTCCCCCACCGAGCAAATTAGGCACAAGGCCGATTTTTAATGTGAGGAGTGAAGGGAGGGGGAAGGGAAAAAATGGACCAGCTCCCGAGAGGTGGGGAATGGGAGCTGGTTAATGGTCAGGCATGTGGGGTTGCCCCCACATCTGGTCTTTGCTAGTCATAGCTAGTCATAGCTTGCAGCATCTGCCGGAACAGATGGTATTTATTTGCTCCCCCACCGAGCAAATTAGGCACAAGGCAGATTTTTAATGTGAGAAATGAAGGGGAAATCGGGACCAACTCCCCGGGGAGTAGGGGAGCTGGATAGTGACAATTGGTATGAAGGGTTGCCCCTACATTGACCAAGGTCTTATCTGTGGGGTCGCCCCCACATATGGTCTTTGCTTGCAGTATCTGCCTGAACAGATGGTATTTATTTGCTCCCCCACCGAGCAAATTAGGCACAAGGCCGATTTTTAATGTGAGGAGTGAAAGGGGAAATGGGGACCAACTCCCCGGGGAGTAGGGGAGTGGATAGTGACAATTGGTATGAAGGGTTGCCCCTACATTGCCAAGGTCTTATATGTGGGGTTGCCCCCACATATGGTCTTAGCTTGTAGAATCTGCCGGAACAGATGGTATTTATTTGCTCCCCCACTGAGCAAATTAGGCACAAGGCCGTTTTTAATGTGAGGTAAAAACCAGCTCCCCTAAAAGGGGTCACTCTGGTTACCAAAAATAATAATTGTCCCAGTATAGAGGGTTTCCCCTCCATTGACTGGTACAAATTATCTTAAGTGCAGTATCTGCCGGAACAGATGGTATTTATTTGCTCCCCCACCGAGCAAATTAGGCACAAGGCCGATTTTTCATGTGAGGAGTGAAGGGAGGGGGAAGGGAAAAAGGGGACCAGCTCCCGAGAGGTGGGAAATGGGAGCTGGTTAAAGGTCAGGCATGTGGGGTTGCCCCCACATCTGGTCTTTGCTAGTCATAGCTAGTCATAGCTTGCAGTATCTGCCGGAACAGATACTACACTTTGATCTTGGCCCGAAGGCCATGTATATATAGTGAAAAATAATATGATCGCATTTACAAAAGAATGATATATACATGCATGCACACAATATTTTTTCGCACTAACCTAATATTAAGTAGCACTTAACTATTGATCTCATATCTAAATTTCAGATATTTTTTCAGATTAATTGCAGTTATACCTATGTTAAAACGCGATATACCATTGGCTAATTTTATGATACATAGAGACAGATTAATGGTAATTAAAATGGGTGTGCATAAATAATGGGCCAAGAGAAAACGTTGATGGTTTTACTTTTATTTCTTTTAAGATGCAATAAGAAACGCCATCAAAAGTAATTCATACAAGGTTTTCGTAACGGAGTAATTGTATTTAAATAGTCATATTTTGCTCGTCTGAATAGACTTTTATCGTGAAAAAAAGGGCCGTGTACATTTAAAGTAAAACTCGTGCAATCTGAGAACAGATCTAGCGTTTTCTTACGTAAAATCTCATTTTAATCAACTCTTACATCAAACTTGAAATTAAAAAATAACTGCTCTATTAAAATTACTGGATGTGAGATATTTCCTTTTCAACGAAAAGTGAATACAAGACACAAAAATTACCAATAAATAAAACCCTGTGACATTAAATGTCAACTGTTGAATGTAGCATTGCAAATGAACTATGCACTTAAACTTATGAAAAATATTTGACTAATTAAATGGTGTAATATCTTTAAAAAATGTAAAAGAAACAACACCTTATAGGTATATTTATTTTTTTTATGAACTTACGGACCGTCAATTATATATATATATATATATATATATATATATATATATATATATATATATATATATATATATACCAAATATACATATATATGCATAAAATCATATATATATATATTCAAATATACATATATGCATATATATATATATATATATTCAAATATACAAATGTATGCATCCAATATATATATATATATATATATATATATATATATATATATATATATATATATATATATATATATATATATATATATAATGGTTAGCATCGTGATGTGTCATGTCAATTGCTAATCATTTCCACTCACTGCTCACACTCAGCTTTCGTTCCTTCCAGAGAGCTGGCGCCGGATCTATAGATTGAAATGCAATGTGCATTCGTATTGCAAATCTGACTGCTGTTTTTTTTTTGTTGCAGGGCAAAATCTTTTGGCGAAATACGCGGCCCGCCGAATTCTTGGAGGTCCACTGTTCCTGGTAGTGGGTATGATCTGGGCCGCGTCAAGCTCAGTGACATGCATTGCACTGCTCAATAGCTCGGATCCTGCATTCTACTTTATTGCATTGAAGCATCGTTGTGATCATCGTGTGTTTATTTATATGGGTTGTTGTGAATCGAGGCACCCAATGCCACGTCTATTGAGCGTTCACATTCCCTCACAAATTCTTTGAAGGTATCAATTCGCCTTCGAATGAACATGACTCGCTCTTTCCCGCTTAGAGTTTTTTTTTTTTACATCCAGTTATGACCAGGCTCTGAGTCGGTCGTGATATGCAATACTTTAGTCTGCCACTGGAGTGACAAGTTAATTCCGCTCAACACGCTATCTAATCCAACCAAATTAATATGCAGCGTACCGTTCTCAGGTTACAGGCAACACGCATCCTCAACCACAGTTTCATCTGTTCCTAACGCCAGTAAGGTTGCTAGCAGGCTTGCACCGACCCATACGTTCAGTTACCGACTGTCAATTCAACAGTTCCCACAAGCTGGATTGTTCCGTTTCATTGCGTCTAACGTCTCGCACATTATACGCTGGAGTAGAAAGTTTGTTAGATTGTCCTTCCAGACTTTTCTTATTGAACAGGCGGTTCTCTTAATTATTCTGCATGCCACACGCAGTCACACAAAGACTGAAATGTGTATCCTGAGCTTTCCTTACAAAGAAAATGTAGTTTGTCTTGATATCATAATGGATATGTCTGGATTACGTTCCCTAATTTCCAGCGCAAGACTGCGTAATCTCTTAATACTAGCAGTCCTAACACACGTGTGCCTTCCCCAAGTCGTTCCAGATCCTTGCATTTTAGTCCAACTCGAACTATATGTTCCCAGACCCTAGAAACAGACACATCCTGCCCATCAACAAAGATATCATCAATGTAAGCCGACGTGGCTCGGTTCGAAGCTTTCTCTTGTGATAGTACCCTACTAACAGTGGTATTTATAATGATGCGGAGCGACGTTATAGCCAAACCCTAAACGTGTCACACAGTATCTTTTTCTATCGACATGTACATCTGTTTGATCCTCACAGTGTTTTGCGGACTCATACTTGGAGATATACTCTCCGTAGGTCAAGCAGTGATACGTGTCGTCCTTTTTGGCGCCAGGCCAGTGGCGCACCTTTGCAGTGAAAAAAGCTGCATTTTCTGTGAATGCATGTATATTATTGTTCAGTTCGCGGTAGTTCATCACAGATCGCACTTTTGCCTTATACCGTTGCATCACGTCCATCAATGAGATTACTCCCCTGGGAGGTTCATGTCTATTTTCTGGATATCGCACACACAAACCCTTGTCCAGCCTTACCCGGAGTTCTTGATCATACTCTGGTCGGATCGCCGCAACTACTCGATATTCTGACACTCAATTCGGCAGTTCTTGAGGTGAGCAGATATCTGCCGATTTCTCTGCCGCTATCAATGCTTTGTCCTACTTAGTAAATGTAGCAGTAACGTAACCTTCACCTATTGAGATAGCGGAACACGTGGCAATTTTCCAAGCACCGATTCGACCTGTACCTGTAAGTCAAACAGTAATGGCCTCCACTCAATGCTTTTATAACATCGAGCCCTGACAACAAATTCACTTCCGGTGGGTTACCACGCACCAACAAAGTAAAGATCCTAACAAAGTCACTATCGCTTGTCGAAATACTGACTTCTACTCTTCCGTAGCCCCCACGAGACGAGCCTGCAAGGATCAAGAATCTTTCTTTTGCTGTCTTCCAGGATCGAACTCGGTTCGCATCGTTTATTTCATGTGAACACACTATGTCAACTAATTTCCAGAAAAGCCGCATTTATATTTTAGTGGCGAAGTAGGCTGGCTTATATACCTAGCCCCTTCTTTGTTATCCGAACAGTTCTGGGCCCAGTGTCCAAATTCTCCGCATCGGCTACAATGGGTTCCACAATTGCTCGCTATGTGACACTTGCGGCTGCATTTGAAGCAATTTCGTCCTGTGCCTGGATATACCCCCGAGAGTAACATCAGATTTACAGTTTGCTGGATTATTCGCTGCAACTACGTGACGGCTTTGGTCCCTGGTTGACGTCAACACACTTGCTATTTAGTCTCCTTGGTAAGGGTCTCAATTTTTGATGCATGCTAGAATTCGATTAAAATGGCACCAGGGACTCCTGTGACAATCACTTGTTTGCAATTTGGCCTAGTAAGACATACTCAAAACGAGCCAGTCAAACCAATGTCTGATATTGTTCGCGTACACGACTACTTGTCCCCAACCCATTTCATCATGGTTAATTTCCTGTAGGTTGCCAACGCACAATTCAAGAATGCCTCCCGTAATCGGGACTGTATCGACTCGAAATTCAGTTTGTCAATTTTGTCATTTAATCCCCTTCCAGATACAATGGCAACAGGCTTTCCACATCATATATTTTTGGAAATTTCACGACCAACATTAACTTCTGTAGCACTTTTACTACGTCTCCGTCGCCAGTAAATAGCTCCACCATATCGTTGCCTCGTCGTATTTTTTCTCCATGATCACCGCCCAATTAGCTTGAAGTATTGATATTGATGTTTTTAATGTGGTCATACAATTTTGTGCGAAAAACCGTTGTTTATTTTCTTCCAACTGTCTTGTACAAAAAATAACTTCGAGCGACTGTTCTTCTCTTCTCTTTTATTCTCCAGAAGATTACAATTACGTCCCGTCGCTCTCGCAAAAAAGTCCTTGTATGCATATTTTAATCGCAGCAGTACCGCAATTGGATATCTCTCTTTTCTTTCTACTCGAAGGATTACGGAGTCAGATGAGGGTGGCTGTTGTGCACATCATATTTCTTAAGCTCAGTGAAAACAACGAAGCATTGTTCAATTCCGCAACAAGGAGAAACTACGTTATTTTATTAAAGTCAGCTAAAACTACGAGCTTCTCTCACATAGGCAGTTTTAATCGGAGTCCTGATCAATGATCATCTCTAACTATTGCTTTAGATCTGAGCAATGTAAGACTAATTCACCGATATAGTGTCAACTCAGAATAAACACAAATGTTCCTCTGCCAAGCGTATTCTCAACTTTTATATTGTAGAGTAAATCCTAATTGTGAACTAAGGAAGAACATAAAAAATATTAAATATAATGCAATATAAGTACGGCGAAATCACGTTAACACGCCGGTTCCCGCTGGATAAACGAAGTTGAGCAACGTCAAACCTGGTTACTATTAAATGAGTGACCATTTGGGATCCCAGGTGCTGTATGTGTTCTCGGCTTATCTCGGCATTGTTTATAGTCGTCCTGGACTTTTCCTTTCGACTGGACTCAAACAGTGCTGATTCAGAAGAGATTTGCCTGAGGAATGCGCAACTCATGCCTCACAATAACATGCGCAGTTTCCCCTACAAGGGATATCTGTATCTGTGATTTGTCAGTATCTTACATTGATGATAGGAAGATAACAAGTACAGGATCTTATGAAGCAATGTCCATCGATTCGTCACGTGTACACGGATGCATATATACATATATATATATATATATATATATATATATATATATACATATATATATATATATATGTATAATTATTTTCCGCAGCTGAGCCAACAACGCAGCCCACAAGGGCCAAGAAAGCCAACAAATCGGAAGTCCAAAACTCAAGTTTAGCCTCCATTTGGGCTCATCAGTTAAACATATCCGCGCACTTGATTTTAAACCGGAACCTATTACATCCTAGGCGAACACTCTACCAACCGAGCAAACCGAGCAAACACGCCACACACAAAAGATTGTCTATTAATTTACACATATCTAGCAATCCGGTGCACATATTCGACAGTAGAAAGAATCTACAATGGACGAGATATCAAACCAGCTTTAACTCAAGCTGGCGTCTCACTGGGAGGAATTTTATATACTCGAAAGGACGATGCCACCTCAACAACCGGTAATCAATAGACTGTTCGGAAGGTGTGAGAGAATATATATAATTATTTTCCATTGCTGGGGGTTGCTTGATTTGTGTAAGTTAATAGATATTCTTATGTGTGGCGTGTTTTTCGGTTAGAAGACTACTCGCCTAGAATGCAAGAGATTCAGGTTTTAAATCTTGAGCGCGGATATGTCTAATTGATGAAGCCGAAGTAGGGCGAAACTCGAGTATTGGACTTCCAGTGTGTTTGCTTTTTTGGTTCTTGTGAGCTGCGACCTGGGTTGGGCTGTGCAAACTAATTATATATATTCTCTCACATTTTCTGAATATATATATATATATATATATATATACATGTGTGTGTGTGTGTGTGTGTGTGTGTGTGTGTGTGTGTGTGTGTGTATGCATATATGTACGTAACCGAATTACACCATCTTACTAATTGTAAAATTGGACATGGCGTGTCTCCTAGTTACTTGAATAACGATATCCCGTATAAAAATAGTATATGTATACTAAACAAGTGGGCATATTTGATATTTTTTGCTCTGTCTTACAATAGTATTTCTTTTGTATGTATAATGTATCAGATTGTGTGTAAGTGACTAGGATTTTTAATACTTTGTTCAGATAAATTAAACTAATGACCCAATCTGAAAAATCGAAACTTGAAAGCTAAGAATTCCGATCTGAAAAATTCTTGGTTTTTGTAAGCTACAATGTTTCCTTTATTTTGATATATATATATATATATATATATATATATATATATATATATATATATATATATATATATGTATGTGTGTGTATGTGTGTGTTTATGTGTGTGTGTATGTGTCTTTGTCTGTATGTATAAATGTGGTGTATATATATATAGAGTTTGAGGCTTACTTATGCTCTTAAACTGATATTAAAGCTTACTGTTCTATTAAAATGTTATTAAAACTAAATATTATATATATATATATATATATATATATATATATATATATATATATGCATATACATGTGTGTATGTGTGTAGATATATAGGTGGGTGTGGGCGTGTGGGTGTGTGCCTGCGTTTTAGTTGTATTATTAGCATATTTTCCATCTCAGAGTGACACACAAACCAATTTAATTACTTTTATGTTATACATTTCTAAAATCTGTAAAGAATTGTATATTTATTCTGTATGAGAAAATAATTTGTAGGTCGGTACAATGTAGAATTACAGAAAACATTTAATAAGTTTTCCTATATAAAAGAAGTTAAATTCATGTAAATATAACATCTTATTTCTTGAATCATACCGACTAAATCAGTTTTCTCCGACAGGTCTCAATCGAATTTTCATAAGTCAATGTGGAAAAAAAGCTCATAATTGAACGCGTACTTTTATAGCATGATATCTATTGTCCCCCTGAACGTGCCAATTCGTTGCAGAGTAAACTTGTTTTTTTAATTTGAGCTGATGTTACGTTTCGCGGAAAAAAATAGGTTTTAAAGTTGTTTAATTGTGTCTTATTTTAGACATGTACTTGATTAGTAAGAAATTCTAAGACATATATTTATTTTCTCGTGCCATAATATTTGCGAAGCTGAATAACTTGTTTTAGCTGCCTACTTGCAATTTATATTTAATTTCGTTAGGTTGTAAATATCTTTCGTGAGATTTCATTATTTAACATATAATTGAAAATGCGTGTCTTTAGAATGTAGACCGACCAGGTTTTCAAATTTAAAAGTTAAAGTGCTAGTTCTCTTTCAGCTGCATTATGGTATAGACTTTTATGATTCCTAACAGAAAGAATAATTAGCATTATATATTAATGTATATTACTCGTTGAGAATAAAAGTTACCTTGTGTTTATATTGAATATCACTGATGTTACTTAGATCTGCTATAAATCATTTTTGATATTGTCTGATTAAAGCCAATAAGCACATTGCGGAATGAAGTAAAGCTATTTGTAATTATAGGTTTAGGGTAGGCATACGTCTAAAATGTACAGCTTGTTAATATTGATGAACCCGAAATTCATTACAACTATTTAAACAAGATAAGCTGGAAAACTTGCTGGTTCATTAATCACCTACATTTGATAATGATTTTTATATTAATTTTAAATGGTACTTTACAGTTTATAATTTACAATTAGTGTCTTGCATGAAACAATTACCTATTTCTAAGGATATCGAAACTGGAAGCCGTTCGTATAATAGATTGTTTCAATGAAATGAAGGTAATATTTTAGATATAGATAATTAGTCGCTTTACCTCATTACGTGACCACCCTTTTTTTCGGGCATATTTATCTTTGACAGATATAACTATATACTAAATGCGTCTCTTTTAAATTTCACTAATATAACAAAATTAATTACATAAATTACTCAGACAAATTCAGATCTAAACATTTGAAATTTTTACATAAAGGTTATTCAGAGATAGGGCTAGATTTTAATCGGTATGGGTCGTAAATTTGAACTACCAATATATAAATGTATGTATTTATGTGTGTTTTCATTTCTGCCTAAAAAAAATCGATAGAGGCGATGGATTTTCACAGGATCAGTAGAGATTTGAGGCTCGACCGTTCAAACGACAAATACAGAAAAATTGGTTAACACATTAATTTCTTCGCCCTAAACTTGGCCATTTTCTGCATTGATTGTATAGCCTTAATCTAAACCTACATCACTTCCGGTTTGGCGGTGGTCCTAACAGCAAAGATGTCACGTTTTCCACGTTCTATTCCTACTTTGCGGTACAGGTTCGATCCTGGCTTTCTACTACCACATTTTTTTCTCAACATACACCTCCAAACACCTGGGAAACGCTGGGATAACATGCTAGTATGCACTAAATCCAAATTTTAAAACGAACTATTGAGCAGTGTTTTCGATACATAAAAATATTATTACCTTATTAATTAAAGGTATTTTTTGAATATTTGGGAGAAATTATCACTTCCACTTATATGTTAAATATAGCATACACGACTCGATTTCCTTATTTTGTTTTGAGAATATTTTTAGATCACCAGACCAAAATATCATGTCATTCTTATCCTTAGAGGAGAACTTAGTTTGAGAATATTGCGAGTGGTTAGAATTTATATCATTCCAACAATAGCCATTTGCAAGTACGAATTTCTGAGATAATCTGGTAATTGACAATCTGATAACTTAACTATAAATAACGACTTGTTCGAAATAAATGCATGCTCAACATATTTCTTACGTACTAGTTTATTTTGTACAGTGTTAGGTCAAGTTTTTACTTAACATTCTTACAAAAATAGTTTTATACCTGCCTATCTAACAAATATAAACACAAATAATAAAACATATGTTGAATCTCATTATTAGGATAATTAACTCATGCAATGCTTGTAGGAAGTTACCTCCGCTATTCCCAACGTTTAATATCTACCATCGACTCCAAAGATGGTCTAGATGTTTTATGTAGTATTGTTTTTCTTTTGCTAGTTATCGAAAGTCAATATCAGAGACGTTTAGCAGTTTTCTTTTAATATGACACATGTTTCGTTTGAGTAACTAATGAACTTTGATGAGTAACTTTTTTTTAATTTTTCCGTTTATCTTTATTTATCTATCAATCTATTTTTCTCTCTCTCTATGTTTCTATCTATCTATCTATACATACATATATATATATACACACACACATATATATATATATTCGTGTGTGTGTGTGTTAGTGCATGTGTTTAATTTCACTTGAATGTCGGTATTTAAGTTTACTCAGCGGTTATTTCCTTGCTAACGAAGAAAAAGAAGGTTCTGCTGTAAGGTTTGATTCCCATAAACAGGAAATATCATAATTTCTTCCACGGGTAATATGGAAAAACTAAACACGAGGGCATATACGTATAACAAATAATATTCATAACATATATATATATATATGTATATATATATATATAGAGAGAGAGAAAGAGAGAGTGGGTATATATATATATATATATATATATATATATATATATATATATATATATATATAGTAATTTACAAAATATATATGGCGTAATATATGTACGTAAGTTTATTACGATGGATAATGCTGTGATCATATGTATAATTATATATATATATATATATATATATATATATATATATATATATATATATATATATATATATATATATATATACACATAGGATTAAGGGATAAGCTAATTTACCGAATATCATAAATGCTAAATCTTTACGGAAATATTATCCGTATAAAATGATTTCCATGTAAATTGCATCAAATGCTTTATTTACGCAACTCTTCGTAAAAACTATATTTCGCTTTAATTCATAGGAATTTTACAATATGATGTAATTTTACAATATGATTAATAATATTTATCGAATTATACAATTTGGTTTAATTAATTCAAATTCAGTAAACGTACATGACTATAGAGGTGTTATTAGAAAATGACAAAGTTGGTATTTCGTAAACACTTAAAAGTAAAAGCAGGAACCATCATTTTAACAAACAGACAAGCAAGAACGGAAGAAGCACATTAATTTAAACAGATAGGATCTCGTCACAAATTACTCAACAGTATATGGGACAATTTCGAGTTGAAAAATACTAGGTCATGTATAAGCAATGTCTATTTTTTTTAATTCAATATCCGTATGAAGTCGATCTTTAGGCTATGAGTGACAGGTGAAATAATTGATATGCAAAAGATATACCAAATGATAAACATGTACGACTTTTTATAGCAACTTTAAAGATATAAAAAACTATCAACAAATTAATGAATGCAGTAGATGCTTAGCAACTTCTACACGGAAAGCTATTGAGTTTGATCAATTAGGTAAACATAATATTATCGGTAGCAAAACACAGATATAATTGATATGTTATTTTAAGAGATAATTGGAATACAATGAACATGAAATAAAGACGCTCATCCTCAATCTTATTTTGCATTTAGAAATAAAAAAAATAAAACTGTACATAGTCTGACAACTGCTGATGTCATACGAGGAGATAATCACATTAGCAAATGAGATGAATAAAAGCGAATACCCCCCAAAAAACAGATGAGGTGTAGAACTCCGTTGCTAAGTCGTGATGTTAAGCCATGACCAATATAGACAAAACGTTCGACTAATATTCAATTAAGTGTTATATTAAGTAATACACCAAAAAAATACATATGATTGTGCGTGTGAAAGGGATCTCTATAGGTTTTTTTTAAATATATGAACTACGGAACGTATCGTAAATCATTTAATGGTTTCGCTACACATTTACTTAGCCTTGATTACATGATGCCCTTCATATATATGTATATATATATGTGTGTGTGTGTGTGTGTGTGTGTGTGTGTGTGTGGTGTATTTCTGTGTGCGCGTATGTATAGTAATTCACATATATCATTTTATACGGTTTAAAAGTAAGCATACCACTCATCTTAAACCATTATTCTGGTCTAAATTAAGGATGTTTTGCTGGGGGTTCTACCTGGAAGCTGCGAGTTGCATGCGGGATGATTTATATGATTCCTGATATAAAATTGGAAACCACTTTCAAAAGGTTCCTTATTTTTTTTCCAATGAAGAACTGCGAATATATTCACGCACAGACGTACACACGAACGCCACACACACATACACGCACAGATATATATATATATATATATATATATATATATATATATGTATATATATATATATGTGTGTGTGTGTGTGTGCGCGTGCGTGTTTACGTCTACTGTATATGTATGCATATATGTATATGCGTGTGTGTATGTATAAACTTGTATGTGTGCATTTGTCTGTATGTATATGGATGTGTGTGTGCATATATATGTTTGTATATATGTATATATAGTTTTTTTTTTTTTATAATAGACGCTCCATTTCATAAACTTAGCTATTTATTTGTTCTTCTGACCAGTGTTTCTAAATTTGATTCTGGGACTTTCACGTGCATATCTAAGTTGACCTAATTATTAACGCTAACTTTCGCCCTTTTTGTCTGGGTCAGTTTTACCTTGCTTTTCAAATTTAAACTTTAACCGCTTTTCTTGTTTTTTTTTTAAACCTTAATTTACTTGATTCCTCCAGCCTTGACAGACGCGTTTTAAATATCCTCTCCAGTGCTTTTTCTTTTAATGATTTGGAATTAATTCCATTTGCGATTTTTTCCAAGGAACTCTGCCTTTTGGATCATTTTGAACCATTTGAAATTTACCCATTGGATTTTACCATTCTTGGATTTTTTTACCCTTCACAAGACTATCCATTCATGTGAAATCTTTTTTATCATTTTTTTTACCCCCTATTACCCTTACCTCACACATTGTTTAACTAAGTAAGATCTGTGACTTACTTGTAGTTTAATTATATACTTTTATATGCAAAATCCGATCCTGCATTTTGCTAATTCCTGCCCTCTGATGAGAAGGAGAGTATTTCTTCGAAACGCCGCGGATTAAGGACTATCCACTTATCTTGTGCTTTCCTTTTTTAAAATTAAATATGTTTATAACTCTTTTTCAAGATGACTCTTAACATGTTTTATTAATCATTTGTTCATATATATATATGTATATACATACATACATATATATATATATATATATATATATATATACTAGCAAAAGTACTCGTCATTGACTGAGGACAAAGACATCCTACAGAAAATGGACTCTGATTCATTAAAGTATGATAGGTTATGAAAAGGAAGGGTTGTAAAGAGTTAGCTTCGAATTTGGTGGTATCAAAACGAAAGCAGAATATGATGAAAGTAAAAATAAAATAGATAAACTCCATAATTTATTATACCATACTTGTTCACACTGAAACACTAATCACAATATTCCGTGGATCTATATTAAAAAAAAACCTTGTTTAACTTTGTGACATATTTCCATTCTATGTAGGTACGGCGCGAACGAACACCCCATAATTTCATTATACAATATTTTGTCAAACGGAAATATAATTATTAAAGTATACTTACGCAGATAGATATGAAAAAGTATTTATTACAGTCTGTGTATATTTCCATTCTATGATGGCCAGGCGCGAAAGAAGATCACACGATTTTATTATACCATCCCTATTTAAGTTAAAACATACTTATCAAAGTATTATTATGTACATCTATATCAAAAACACTTGTAAACGTTTTTTTTTTCAATTTTCAATCTTTTATTTCCATACTTTTTGGACTAGGCGAAGACCCCACAATTTTTTTTACATCTCCTTATCATTTTATGTAATCAGTTTTTTTCTTAAATAGTCAACAATATAGGAGCATATTCGTGACCAGACCCACACATATACACATACACACACATACATCATGCTTTATATTATATATATATATATATATATATATTTATATATATATAATATGCGTAAAAAGTAAATAGTAAAAATAAATGCCTTTCTATATATTAATGTGTTATATATATATATATATATATATATATATATATATATATATATATATATATATATATATACATACATACATACATACATACATACATAATTTGCTTACAAAACTCCTCTGTTTTTTTGGTTTATTTAGCGAGGATCTAAAATAAAACCTCATATAAATACGAAACTTTATATTTAAGTTTATGCTAGGAGAAATTAATGCAATTAGTGGAAGATTGCAAAAAGTTTAATTTTCCAGGTGAAAGTCGAACGATTACATTACACATTTGCATGTGTAACGCAATTGCTATTGGTTTATGTTAGAAGTTTTATGTTTGCAGCTAAAATGGCTTGATAGCTCAGGCATTAACCTCAAATTAAAAAGTAAATTTTAAGACAAACTTTTTTAGTTTAAATTCTCGAACGGATTATTTTTTTCTGTTAAAGAAATTTAAATCATTACTCTATAAAGTATAAAGTAGATGATGCTGAATCGTTCTCCTAGTAGTCATCCCGGGTTTCTTAGCATTAAGTGAAACTAACCTACACTCTTCCATTCCCATTAACAACTTTAACATGGCTGGCTATCTCCCACTCTGCCGTAAGGACTCGGACACACATATTCATGTGCTTGGAGTTTACACCATCCTCCTGACTAGAGAAACAAAACTAGAATCAGACGACCAGGCCTTTATGTGCTTCAGGCTAACCATTAAAATATAATATATTATAATATTATTTACCTCTATTTCTCTACCGATCTACCTCGATCCAGGACTGTACCTTGTAAAACAAAATCCCTGGCAGCATACATATAGCACTCTTCCACGATACTAGCGCACAAGTACTTGTATTTGGTGACTTCAATCTCCATCACAATAACTAGCTTGTATTTTCTACTTACGCAGACGTAGCTGGTAACACAACACAGATTGTCCTTATCCAAATCCCTATATCAGACGGTAAGATTTACGAGACGTTTCCAAGATCAACAAGTTCAACATGCCTCACTTCTAGATCTATTTCTGACAACAGTTCCTATAATTGTACAACAAATGCCCACAGCCCACTAGGGAATGCTGATTACGCTGTGATAATGGTAGAATCACCCTTAATTCTCGCCCTAAGACTGAAAGCCCACTGCTTAATACAAAAAGGTATTACAAAAAGGCTAACAAGGAAGCCATCAGGGAAATCATATGCCCTATCGCGAAAAAACTTTTTCGCTTCCAGCCAAAAAAATGGTTCAAAACTGAAACCGAACCACCTGTTCCCACACAGAAAGTCTATAGCGACTCACACTCTCCCCGATGGTTTACTTTTGCTTATGCAGTTGCCAGTTCTCAATTACAGCATGCGAACCGCATATTGAACCGATAAAATTCCACTTCCCACACAAAGAATTATATAGAAGCTAGAAGTAATTGTAAGAGAGAAATAGCGACATCTTAGGCAGAATACACTGAAACCACCAGAAAACGCATCGAAGCACAGAAATAAGGAACCCGGATTTTTTGGGAAAATCTACAACAGTGTCAATGTAATGGGCAGTCAACGATCTCCCACTATCAAACAATCATGAGTTTGCTTACACGGCAACCGACAAGACTAATCTGCTTGCAAGTAGTCGGTTTGCCTCAAACTCCACTCTGGATCCGGCACACCACTCCCTCCCCAACTTTCCTTGGAAGACACGCCACACTAGACGATTTGAAAATCACCCCTTCACAGGTACATGGTATCAAAAAAACCTAGACACCTCAAAAGCATATACACCCGATCTTATCCCGGCTGTGCTATTAAAATTGGTCCATTTCTCACCAAACTTTATTTTCTTTCTCCTCTACTGTTTTATATTTTGAAATTATCAGTAGCACTATTGAGCTATTTTAAAGACAACTTTGTGTTTCCATGTATTTGTACTATCACAAGTATTTAAATAGCAAAAGCGCATGCACACAAATACACAAACACACACACACATATATGCATATATACACACATCTATACACACACACATATATATATATATATATGTGCGTGTGTGCGTGCGTGCGTGTGTGTATTGTGCATTTATTAAATCGATAACGTTTTGTAAAGTATTTACAACTTGCGGGAAAACAGTCAATTAAATAACAACAAATTGAACAAAGAAAATCCACGACAGTATTCTGTGTGCTAATCCGCCTTTAACGAGAAACGAAGTAAAAGCATTTGTCATTAGGAAGAACTCGGTTAGGTGTGCTTGGGAGAACAGACGAATCGATTGTTCGGCACATTCGGAAATTGTCTCGCAAAAAAGAAATACGCCGTCGAGCATGCCAGGGGTGATGATTGGACAGTGTGAATTGTAGAAGAAAAGGTGAAGTATATCAATAATCCCGTCTGAGAGTTTCAAAGAAAGCGTTTTACGGGATTTCGACTATTGCTAAACTTTCATTGCATTTACGTAAAACTCTTAATTTTTCTTTCCTAACCGTTCTCTGATTATTTTTTGTGTCCTTTTTATAATCGTCTTTTTTCTCGGTTTTACTTATTTATTCGAGGGGAAGCGCGTTGAATTTATTTTACTTCTTTTGTATTCCTATCTGTTTCTGTTTAAGAAGTGATAGCACCTCTGAAATAATTTCGATTAATAGTCAATCAGTGATTTTGTCTCATACCAAAATAGTATAACTAAACACTAAAAAGAAATACACATATGTTAAAAAACGATCGTGTAAAAGTTTTTTTATTTACATTTGTTACGAAATCTTGCTATTTCTACTTGTTTCGAAATCTTAATATTTAACAACCAAGTGAAGAATTATTGTAACAGTAATTTTCAATGAAACAGTATTATACGGTAAAAAATAAATCTTCAGTGTAGAGTGTATATAAATTGTTTTGTCAGTTTATGCCCCTTATAAACATAAAGCTATTCTATTTACGGAGAACATGTATACTGTATTTTAAAGAAAAATATCTAATTTTAGTTATTGGATATATATATATATATATATATATATATATATATATATATATATATATATATATATATGTGTGTGTGTGTGTGTGTGTGTGTGTCTGTAAAAATGAGAATGTATACTTATAATTAATTAAAGTGAGAATAAGTAAAAAAAATATTATGTTGCATACCTTCACAAAAATTAAAATTAATAAAGCCTTATAGATTTATTACGTTGTATACCACACTTTCATATGACGGACATTTTACATAATTAAACATAGCTCTTGCTTTTGCTTTTGAAGACGGAAAGTTGAATGTGTAAATTTTTAAAAGCTAAACTCATTTTATGCAAAACAATACATGATATAGCTTGTGTTTTCAATGTTAGTTACTATAGTATAATCAGCGTATAATATAAGACATCTACTTAGTATGGAGAAACATTTTTAAACAGAAAATAAAATACTAATTCAATACATAGATACTCCTATCGTTGAAGGTCCTGCGCTTTTTAGGCTATATACAATTATATAAAATTATTTCCACAGCCAGATCACGTCGCAGCTCACAAGAGCCAGGAAAGCCAAAGTGCCAGAAGTAAAAACCTTGAGTTTCGTCCTTATCTGGGCTAATCAGTTAGATACATCCGAACTCAGGATTTAAAAACCGACCCACTTGCATGCGAGGCAAACACTCTAAAACTGAGCGAACGACCCCACAGACGTATGTCTTATTAACAACCGCAGATTGCAAACTCAAAGAAATCAGATAGTGAAATTAACCTACTTTATTTTCGAACAAGGAATGTGAGCATCTCAAGTTAGCATGTGTTTAACTAAGGAGAGCAAATGATGACGAAACTTGGGTCTCGCATTTCCAGTTTGTTGACTTCAATGGCTCTTGTGAGCTCAGACATTGTCTGGCTGTTGAAATAATTATGCTTTATTCTCTTACATTTTGAAATGTTTATATTATATATATATATATATATATGTGTGTGTGTGTGTGTGTGTGTGTGAGTATGTGTGTCTGTGTTTGTGTGTGTGTATTTGTGTGTGATTAATTAATACATTCACAGTCTGCGATGAATTCGATAAGATCCTTGACCACACAACACCACTTAACGTTATCAAAAAATTAAGTAACATTTTGTGTGCATAACACTCGCTGATATTATTTCTATGAACAATGTATTATTCTGAAGTACTACAGTAAAAAAAATAAACTTTACAAAATATTTACAAAATGTATTAAATGTTAAGAAATATCAAAATATGAACGCATGTAATCGCATAATATCATAAAAATCAGTTTACTGTATACAGGATTCTGTAAGCTGCATACTTTATCCCACAATATATGTCTCCTACCAAATGACAATAATTAAGTGTTTGTCATAAAAATATGTTAATCAGACTTTCTCGTGTTTTCTGTCAAGTCCTTCAGGTTTTCTGTGTAGTGGTTTCAAATAGCATATGTTTTAATTACTTTATAACTTCAGTTTTTGTTTCTATCGATTTTTTAAACTTGGACAATTGAAAGCATATTGTTATTATTCTTGTGTTTATTATCTAATTTTTGTGCAATAAACTTGCTTTTTACATTGGTAATATAAGTTTACTTCTTTGCTATAAACACTGAAATTATAACACGAGCATTGCAACGCAAATTTAAAATACTTCTTTACGCTTTTCCTAAGTATAATTTTTGAAATTCCGTCGGGCAGATAAATTCGTATCGGTATTTTATTATCTTTCCTGATTATATGTTTTTATTGTTTATATGTATCTCTATTTCTTTAAACATTGCTTGTGTTTTTTGGGTGTTTTTCAGCGGGCCATCTCACTATGATTTGTTATCTTATTTTGTGTTCTACCTCGCGTGAATGGACATATCTATTCACATATTCTAAACAAAATACCAGTGGCTATTGATACTTAATCGATTTAAATCAAAATTCTATACGGATTTTCCTTTTGTTAGCCCAAGGCTAAAAGTCTTCAGGCATTTTTAATAAATTTTCATCAGAACTCAGATGTTGTCATTGGCTATAGCAGTATATACGATTTAAACAAAGCAACTGTAGACTGTCCAACACAAGGAATTATATATATATATATATATATATATATATATATATATATATATATATACATTGGGCATACAACACCAACGTTGTCCCGGCGAATAACTATGCACCTTAACGACACAAGCGCGATTTACAAACGTTTAAAAAAAGAACATAGCTGTCTCCCCTCCAATGTTAGAAAGGTCCTCGTTGACAACACAAATATTATACAACGGGAAAATAATGTAAAAAAATTAAAGATTCTTGAAGCGTCGTACATTAGAACTCTTCAACCTAATATAAATGACATTGCATTTCAAAAAAGCAGTAACGTTCTGAAATGTCTTGCGTAGTTCGTGTTGGACGGACTTCGTACATGGTGTCTACGAACTTGCTGGTTTTAACACTCGAATTTTTAATCGACTTTTATTCTTAATCGACTTTTATTTTAACTCATCACTGACTATATATATTTTAGTTTTCATTTTTAATCCTCATTTTCGCAATCCTGTATTTTTAACACCTGATGATGATTCATGAACGAATCGAAAGCGCTCGTAACAGCAACATGTATGGATCCTTTATTAATATTTTTGATTTTGAAACAAAAAAGACAATACGAAAAATTGAAAAATTAAAAAATAGAATTATAAGACAAAATGTCTCCGTTGTATTTAATAATATTTGCTTGAATATATATATATATATATATATATATATATATATATATATATATATATATATATATATATATATGTCTGTGTGTGTGTGCGTGTGTGTATACAAATAATGGTTGACGAGATGTTCTTGCGAAATAGTTTATTAATATTTTTAATGTATGTTCAAATAAGTTTTCATTACACTACCTCAAATTTAAATATAATTTTACAAAGAAATCTTTCTCTATCTAATTAGTACTACCTTTTAGAAGTTTTAATTACAAGATGGAAGAATTGCAAATTCCTGAAATGTTATTATTTTAAGCAAAGCTAGCCTGAAAAACAGCTCGCAGTATCTACGAAACGTTTGGCCAAGTGGAACAGAGTAAAAATTGGCGCGTATCAAAAAATTAACAGCAGCAGGGGGTGGATGGCAAACACTTATATAAGCAGTAAGAGTAGCATTTGAACGCGTATGCAAATTGACAAGTGTGCCGGGAGTGAGTCAGAAGAAAGTCGGGAAGAAATAGTCAACGCCGAAGGAGAGGCTCGTGTAAGGTGAAAAGGAGAATAGGCCAACTGTGGCCAGCATGCGTTCGAAAGAAAGAGAAACGTAACCAGTTTTGATCTATTTTCTTGAGTCCTATCCAGGCGGAAGCATAATATACAGATCACGTTATGTTTGTGTGATTCTAGATTGTTACATATCTTTATTTGGATGCAGTGGCCATTTATTTTTATTTAGTTAAAAAAACGATGACAAATAAACAATGAAAAAAAAAGCAAATATTACCATGCAGTCGGAAACAGAAACAGATTAAAGAACTTTAAAATGAGTACATTTTTCGCTCTTTTTCACGTTGTCTTGCCAGTAATATTTTCTTGTTTCGCGGGGACAATGTTTTACCCTGAATATTTTATAGCGTAAAAATGAATTGTACGACGTCCACATCGATAATCCGTTTTTATAAGTGATAGTGTTCCATCCGTATATTTACCTAGTAAACGACCTGTGTAGTTTAAAATGTTAGATAAACATTTTGACTTGAAAATATTTTAATAAGTTTATGTTTGTACAGTTTAAGCAGTATTTCCAGTTTTATTTTTAGGCATTATATAACTATCACTGAAAATGAAGCTCATTTCGACCTATAAAAACGTTATCAATACAAAGACAAAATAAAACAACACTTATGAGAAGAGAAAGGAGTTGCTTGATAGAAAAAAAAAACAATTTAATTAAGAATAGAAAAAGAAAATTAAGAGCCACAAAAATTTTGTGAGTTGTCCGCTGCTAGGATTTTGCTTGCAGATACAAAGAAAGTCCTTATCGTTCAGCTCCCTTAAATCCAACAATGTGGCCTCAGATACGTTGATGACGCCTTTATATTCTGGCCTCATCAGGAAGATGTCCAGATACTACTGGATCATGTGAACACAACACAACCGTCCATATAGTTCACAATGGAGAAGGAAACAAATAACCAATTGGCCTTCCTGGATATACTCATTAGAGACACAGAGTGTGGGTTCAAAACATCTGTGTATCGCAAGCCCCCCCCCTTCACCGGACAATACCTAAACTTCAACTGCCATCACCCATATAGTGTCAAATATAGAATCGTATGCTGTTAAAAACACCGATCACAGACAATAAGTAGCGATCCTCATACGTACCAACAAGAAATTGCTAAGCTAAGATATACCCTTCGACGAAACAACTACCCCGATAGCACACTATCCACTAGAGGGAACAATAAAGTAAGGGAAGAAAGTGGGTCACTAAAACTTTCAACAGTCTGCCTACCATACATACAAGGCGTCTCCGAAAGAATTCAAAATATATGTGTCCCTTAAATCATCAGGGTGGTATTTAAAAGTGAGTCAACTCTAAGAAGACAACTAGTCAAAATAAAACCACCAATGGAAGAGAACAAGACAATGAACTGCATGTATTCCATCCCATGCAGCTGCAGCAAGTTTTACAAGGGCAGAACATAATGAAATCACCTCATCCCATAACTACAGACAAAGAAAGTCTTTTTTCTTGTAACAATTACGGAAGACGGGTTCTGAACGGCTTCTCTGTTACGTACTGCTGGTATAAGAGATTTCCACGAAGGATTTTTTTTTCTTGTAACCGGTCAAGTTAATTTTAACGAAGTCGAAATTAGTTCGCTCCCTTTGTTTAAAATTTAAGCTCACATTTTGTAATGTTGTCTATTTTAAGAATTAAAGTCCACTCGAGAAGATTAGCAGACAAGGAACACTTATTATTTAACTTAATATTTCCAGTGAATTATTTTATTTTAGTGGGTATTTCACTCCTTCATTCTCCTGAAGGTTTTAACAAAGTAATATAATATGATATAATTTCGTTCACTTTAAAGGCAAAATTCTGGTAGAAAATATTTAAAAAATCGTCTCTACATGGGAAAATTTAGCACACATTCTCTGCATCTTCAGTTCCTCACGAATAGTTACGTGTACTCTTACATTTCCCGTATTGGCATTAAAATTTGCAGCTATGCTCCTAATAAAGACACGGCGATCTTAAACCAGTAAATGCTTTATTTGAGATATCATCTCTGGTGTTCTAATTTTCTTACTTCTCTCACACATAATAAAAACCTCACAGACATCTCGCCTTGCAATAATTTATTATGCTGGTCGAAAATGATATTAAATTAATGAAAATATTTGCAAAGATAGTCTGTAGAATTCCATACATTGCTGTTGCATATTTGAAAAGTTTAAAAGAGTTTTTTGTGGCATATCATTCCTCCAAAGCTTTTCACGTCGAAATTATATTTCTGAAATCCACCAGCTCTTACAAGCAGGTGTTTTAGTAAGGTGTATTTCATTTCCTTGCTGTAGCTTTTCATTTGAACCTCCACTCATATCACTAGGTCAGTCATATCATAAGCTGTATAGTAATAACATAGTAATTTTTCAATCAACTATCACCATTTTTAATGCGTCTACAAAAAAGGCTGGAACCTTATTGAAGGCATCTCCTATATATACTGGGGAGTGTGGAGTCACCCTTTAATTGTCATTGCTCTCAAGTCTACTCTAACTCGGAGTGTTAGTACCTGTTAGGGTCCCAACTATGGGTTCAATAGAATCCGACTTTAAAAAAAAAATATACTCCATTAAAAAAATCGTTCCTCAAAACCACTAGATTTGACATTAAATAACCTGAAAACGGTTGATATGCCGTAAAACAAAAACAACACCAACCAACAGAATGAAAATACAATATATATATATATATATATATATATATATATATATATATATATATGCATATATCATGCTTTATCTTTTAAGATTTATTCGCTCATTCAATAGGTAGAATACATATATATGCTGTTTATACGTAGGCATTTCGAAATCTAATGCCTCTCATTAAAGGAGTAGAAGAAATGCTAGGTAACTGCTTAGAAATGTAAAAGCAAAAAATAATTTCACTAGAGACGAAATTACAGGTTTATCTAAGTAAGCAGATAAACAGCATAACGATACACTGGTCAAAGCTATAGAAGTAAATTTATTAAGATAGTATAATACAAAATTTTAATTGAATGTATCCAATTGTTATGGAGATGAACGTTTGCTATTATATATATGGGATAGCTTCCATACATTTGTACCTGATATACCTCTGCATTCCATGTTTAAAATTGATAGTATCAGACCTGACTGAATTGTCAATTGTAGGCATAGACCGATCCATACAATCCAAAAATTCCAACAAAATCTTACAGCCGGCCATGGTTCTCCCCAGAATGTGCAGCTGCCATCGGGCAAAGAAACCACCTTTTTCCATAGCTACCAACGGAATAAATGTACACACTTTCAGGAATGTCAGCAACCACTGTAAAAGAGTAATAAAAATGCAAGCGAGCTATATGCTCAGTCAATATAATCAAAAGTAGCTGAGCAGTGGCTTGTTCCCAACAGTTTTGGCAAATAGCAAACAGGTTCCTGAACAGAAACGTGCGTTCCACCCCAACCATCATCACTGGACCTAAGGTCATATCGTAAGCATCAAACAATAACTTAGCAGCTTATTCTACCTTAAGTTACGAATGCCATCAACTCCCTATATTTCCTCCTATTACAGACAACACACTATGCAACATTCAAATACCTGTGCCTGAGGTCGTAAGTCTTATCGAGAACCTTGATTCAACTAAGCCACTGTCGCTGACGGCATTACAATTATAGTGTTGAAAAAACTTCAACCAGAATTTGTCTTCATACGTACAACACTGTTTAAGCGTTGTCTTAAGGGCAATTGCTTCCCAACAACCTAGAAAACCTTATCAGCACGCCCGGTATTTAAGAGTTCAGGGTGTAGGTCATCTCCCTCTCAGTAGAAACCAATTAGTTTCCTGTTTGTCATGAGTATGTTGCTGGAATCTATATTAAATAAAGAAGTAGTGAACACTTCAACAGACATAACCTTCTTAGTAACATGCAATATGGTTTCCGTTCTGGTAGATCTGCAGCAGATGTGCAAACGGTTATATTTCATAGGATTAGTGAATCTTTCGACAAAAGTCTTCCTTTCTAGGAGAATTGCTATTGACATATCTACGGCCTACGAAAAGGTATAACTGGAAATGTTTTCAAAATTATTAAATCATTTCTATCACAGGAGTAGTGGTTGATGAGCTAAAATAAGAGGTCCACAGTATTAATGCTGGAATCCCTCAGGAATCAATCCTTGGCCCAACTCTCTTCCTGATCTACATCAATGTTCTCCCAAAACACATACTTAAATCATTCGTTGACATCTATCCTGATGACAGGACCATATATGGAAACACATAAGAGGTTGTAAATGGCATAGTTCTCTCTGATTCTCTGTCCTCTGATCTTGTGCGCGTGGTATATCTGGTGAAGAGGTTACTGGTTACTTTTAATGCATCTAAAACCAAGCTCCTTATTTATGTCATCAACGTTCTGGTTCCCATTTGACATCAATTAATATGGACGGCTCTCTACTTGGGGAGGTTCCATGTTTTGACACGGTTTTGGGATTGACCTTTACTCCTGTTCTGAAATGGAACACGTACATCAAGTCTGTTGACAAGTTCGCTGAAAAAAATGGTAGGATCCTTCTACGGCTCCAGAAGATATCTCACTACTGATGCAGTTCTCTATATAAAAGCCAAGTACGCCCAAGGATAGAGACTGCTGCCATAAGAAGCTGCTAAAAACAACCTTTCCTGCCTTGACAGAGTACAAAATAGACTTCGTAGTTTAGTGGGGGATTCCCTTTTCTCTTCCCTGCAACGTCACTCGCCCATAGGAGACGTTGCGAGCCTGACTTTGTTTTATCGTTACTTCCATGGCAAGTGCTCGTCTGAGCTCTAATCTCTGCCTCTCCTCGCCAATCTTTCATGAAAGCACTCGTCTGAGATCTGTGTGAATGATTTTCCCCACTCTTTATCTCTGCCTAAATCAAAACTTATATTCCATGAACAAAGCTTATTTCTTAGAAGTGCACGCCTGTGGAAACTGCATCCTTTGTCTATTTCCCACCTGACTACAACCTGGCTGTCTTCAAGTCTTACATAAACAAAGTCCTGATAAACCGACTCATTAAATAAGTTACTTTATCAAATCTCTATTACTACTACGAGATGATGTCATTGATTATTGTACATGCAATAACACGTATCCCCGAAGATAATTAATGTTTATAGCAATGTTCATAGATATGTTTTGTCCGGAAGTTAATCCTTAAAATATCGATTTTGTAAGTTTTTCTGCTTTTCTTAATGATAAAAAATAATTAAAAAAAAACAATATTTTACGTTATACCGGTTAACTGAAAATAGTCCACTTCTAAAAAGATTATTATATAGAAGAGAAGGATGTCTACTTTACAGTACTGAGTAACATGAGAAATCGCAGATGGAATTTGACTATTTTTTTTTATCTAACTTTTTTTTCGAATTAGTCCACTTCACAAATTATTTCTCGTAATATATAATATTCTAAGGATAATCGATATATATATATATATATATATATATATATATATATATATATATGTGTGTGTGTGTGTGTGTGTGCGTGTGTGTATTTATATTTGTTTATAACATATAAACGTGGAAAATAACGGGCATCAGAAGATATAAAAAGATTAGACACAATTCGATTTACTTTTCTCAGTAATACGTACAACTAAAAAATACAAATACTTAAGTAAATATATGCTAGAAAAGAAATAACACGATTTCCTCACTTTGTTATCTTTTTTTTTTATATATATACCTCTCGTGACTGGCATTACAACTCAAATACTGCTTACACTATAGTTTGATGTTATCACAGTTTGTATGAATACACTTATAACAATATAATAATAAATGTAAAATTGTATGTGTATGCATTTACCTACTAAACTACTTAGTCAATGTTCAGTCTACAAAAAGCTAAATCTACAAGTAAGCCAAATTTATCTTGTTAATACTATGAAATTCAGTTTTCTTGCTAGCATGAGATTTGTCTTATTACCCCCAAGTCAAATAAGATTTTATTATTTCAGTTTTCCCAGTTTGTGTTTCTACACATCATCTTCTTGTTGAAGACGCAGTTAATTGCATATATCCATGTGTATCTTCTTCACCATCTGGTTGTGGCTATCTTTATATTTTAGGCTGAATATTCTTCTCATCTGAATATTGTTTCGCCTAATTGTCTGGTTAGTCTGCATTGACTAATTTCTAGTAATTGTGGATATTAGCTGTGATATTGTTTGTTTTAATCGCGTTATCTTGTGCAGCTGTAAGCAGTTTGTAAGGCCTTCAGTTGTGTTGCATTTTTGGCAGTTTCATATCTTGTCATATTACTGGGTCTGAATGTTTCTGTCTCTTTACTTATTCTATTTTCTGTCTTATATGCTGGTTTTCTGACCGCCGCTGTATAGATATTTGTAATGCTTGTTGCTGCGGTTATTACAAATTTTCTCCCCTGCGTAGTATATATTTTCTAATGTTTGTACCATTAACGTATTTTATACACACAGTCACATTACTTTTGTTTTCAATGTAAAATTTACCTGTATCATCATTTGATTGCAATATACTGTTCATGTTAATAAGTTTACTGGTTCTTATCCGGTTTCCTTGTTAATCTTTGGACCAGACTATAAGCAGGTCAAACGCATCCCACTAGTTATACAACCTGTGCATTTCTGTGTTTTATTATATTTCTAGCATGTAATTTAGTTTATAAGAGGTTACTTTGTTCTTCTTGGATATATAGTTCTATTTTTGACTTGCATTTCTGTTCATCTCATATGTTTCTGATTCCGAAACCTCAGAAATATAGTGAGGTTGTCAGAATAATTCCATATATACCGTCCCCTTCAGTTAAATGTATTTTATTTCAAAAACTATCAGTGAGGATTTTTTTTAAAATTTCAAATAGTATTTGGTAAATCGGCTGAAATGTGTGATTAGCTTTATTTGACTCTCTTGTTTATTTGTTGTTGTTATTGTTGTTTCTTGCGAGAAGTTGACGAATATATAAACTGGGTTGTGATTCGACTGTATTAATCGATTTTCAACGAACATTGCATTTCCTTATAAAATTGTAAATGTGCATAATGATAGTGATGAATACTAATGTCGATGACGTTTGTCATTGAATAAACTTCCTTCCTTTATTTTCATCGCAGTTTGTACTGCCTTTTAGCTGGCAACTTCCGTTTTCTAACTGTATTTTTCAATCAGATTAATTATCGCATCTGACATTTTTTAAAATCTTTGAAGAGTATTGAGATATTCTTTCATCTTGTTAATTTATGCCATGTTTCATTTTTCTATATTGTATTCCTTGAAAGATGTATTATCCAATAAGTTTGCCCCTATTTTGCACATATAATTATTGAGGAAGTAATAAACTTTCTCTTCTATGCGCTGCTAATACTTCCCTAAATTTGTAATCAGATCAAAAGCATGTTCTAAGAAGTGGGGGTTTATTTTCTGTGCCTTTTTTGTAAGTCGATTATTTATAACTATAGTGTTTATGCAATTGTCATTAAAGTACACCATATTTAAGTCTTTTTCATTTGTATGTTGATTTATAATCATTATGATGAACTTGACATCAATTACTGAAATCTGGTCAGTAAATGATCCTCCAAAAGCTACTCATATGTGGACGACAGAAGGTACTCTGAATCATTGGTATTATATTGTTGACTCAGCTTCCTGTTTTCTTTAAAATATAAGATGAATTTAAAGGAAAACATTTGCGCGATAGAATGCGCACACGCTGATACATGCAAACACACACGTGAATTAATAAACAACGGCCCCCTCATATATATATATATATATATATATACATACATATATATAGTAATTTATAAAATATATATGGCGATTAAGCTACACTGAATATTCGGCATTTCATCCACTATAAGATTCGTCAGGCTTATGCGCGAATTCTGTGGTTGTTTCTCGTTTTTATATATGTTGAGGATTTTAGTTAGCCAATCAGCTTTCTAGTATCCACAACGCCCCTTCCTATCAGCCAATGTACATGCATTTTATCGAACAAAGGATCTGTTTTAGAACTAGATTAATGGCTTAAGGCAGCCGATTTTCCTCCTTTCTTACTTTTTATATATATAAATTTACATATGTGTACACACATACATGCCCACACACACACACACACACACACACATATATATATATATATTTATATATATGTATATATATATATATATACATATATGTGTGATCGTCTATGTATATGTTGTTTATTTAATTTATTTACTTGTTTGTTTTCTATTGTTTTTGTTAGTTTTAAAGTTATTTGGTTTTGCTATCCTAGAGTAAGTTTTATTTTGTGAGCTCAGTTGTTTGCTATTTCTCGTCTACAGTTAAATTGGTTAATATATATGTATATATATATACATATATATATATATATATATATATATATATATATATATATATATATATATATGTATAGACAACATTCAGTTGTTTTTCTGAACATTTTAAAGTCAACGGAGAAAAAAGACCAAACACCCTAGTGTTTGGATTTGATATTTGAAATAATAAACTAGTTATGACCAAAGTTTCATTTCTTTCGGACAAAACATTTAGCATTAGAGTTGGGGCCCGTTTTTTTCGGTCACCCTGTATATAATTATATTGTATTATTCAGCAGCATACACCAAAGCCGGTAGCAAGGTGTTTCATAATCCGCGGAATTTCAAAGACTGCAAATTCTTCTAATAGGAGGAAACAATGTTAGGAACATATTCCAAAAGTCACACTAAAGATGTTTCAGCAGTTCTATGGATTTGCTAGTTGCAGCACATGATGAAACTGAAAAATTCATGATTGTAGTAAAACATTTTTTAAAAATACATAAGAATGTAGACAGTTCATAGTGAGTGCAAAATTAAAATAAAAATAACCAACCGTAATTATATATACATGTATATATATATATATATATATATATATATATATATATATATATATATATATATATATATATATATATATATATATACATACATTCATTCGGTTTTCCTTTTTCAAAACAGCATAACGTCAACTGGTTGACGTTATGTTGTTTTGAAAAAAAAAACGAATGAATTTATGAAATAATCAACTTTTCGTCATTATATATATATATATATATATATATATATATATATATATATATATATATATATATATAGGGACGAAACGTTGATCATTACATAATTTCTGTATATATATAATATATATATATATGTATATACATATATATATATATATAGTAATTATAAAATATATATGGCGATTAAGCTTAACTGAATATTCTGCGTTTCATCCACTATAGGATTCGGCAGGCTTATATATACACATATATATATATATATATATATATATATATATATATATATATATACATATATATATATATATATACATATATATATCTGAAGTTTTTAAGTCTTACTGATATGCTGTCTTGTAACCCGCCATGGCGGGTGAATTATACAAGCACCAAAAAGCAAGAGGAGATAGGATAAGAGGGAAGCGAGACCTTCAGTAACTTCTCACCATAACATATCACATTACGTAATAATTCAAATAAAAGCTTCGACAATTTCTCTCCCCCTTAAAAACATTTAAAGGCTCAAAAATGTGACATTTGAAGAGAGGGGGAGGGAGAAGTAAAGAAGGAGTCACCTTAATTGTGTGCCATTGATGAAAACAAATGATTGACGATAAGCCCTGGTTATTTTAAACATTACGATTAACAAAAAAACAAAAAAAATATCTATTATGTACTCTCAATTTTGTGTAGCGCTCACACAGAAAATGTTCGTATTATCTAATACAAATTTTTACTAATATCATTGTTTTTTTTTTTTACTTTTTATAGACCAATAAAAAACATATGCTGATACCTGCGAAAATGATTATCAAATCAAAAACACCCCTTATTTTTTAATGTTAATTGCAGCCTTACCAGAAAAGAACAGATGAAACAGGTCGAAAGTCCTTCCGTAGTTCATAAAATTAAGTGTTGAAACAAGAGTTCTACTTTTTTCCAAATCTGAATTGAAAGAGTCAGTAAAATTACGCAAGATTCTTACATTTGCAAAGTCTAAAAAAAAAAAAATAACAAAGTCCTATATTTTTACACCTGAAGCAAGGATCAAGTTAAAACTGTTGAGGAATTATTTTTTCTTTTCATTTTATTTTTTCAAGCATCGTGCTTGAAGGATTTTTTTCCTTTTTTCTTTATATAACAGAAACATGCACACACACATACACACACATACATACATATATATATATTTTTTTTTTCAATCGAAGGACTATTTTGTGTGAATGTAGGAGCAGGTACAATGTTTATGTAAATCGATCTCTTTTATGCAACTTTTTGTTTTTTTTCAGTTTTCTGAATGTACTGAGTGCCTTTTTTTACGTTTGTGTGCGCGTGTGTATCGGCCTGACATTTTTTTTACTTTTAAACCTTGCTCGACTACTATATGCATTCAGGTAAAAATCGACTTTAGTATAAATAATTGAATTCGTTCAAAGATTATCGCTAACAAAAGCAAATAAAAAACATCTACATAAAAACGCAATACATTCAGTAGTCGAGCAAGGTGGTCCTGTGGCAGGGGTTTAGACTTCTGATCATGGGGTCCTGATTTCGAATCTCGCTGGCTTCAGCCACACTAGTGAGCCGTAGACGACGAAACACGTGTCATATGGTTGTGTTGGTGTGTTTGCCTGTGCGTTTACTTTTCCCTAAGAAACTACCCGTTCAAATGTTGGCCCAAAGAATCGAGATTTGGCATAAAAAGTATTGCGATTTGGGGAAATCTTTTCAATCGGTTTTCGGAAAGAAATTTGGGTGTCAAATGATCACACTTCAACCGTTTGACACGTGGAAACTCTACTGATTTCCTTCGCTAATGTTCGACCCAAACGCTTAAAATTTTAGATGTAGGTTAGTTTGGTATTTTGGAATTTTGTTTGAACCTGAAACAATAAATGTTCAAGGGTCAAATTGTCAAAATTTAAAATAATTGTTCTCTGCGGTCTCAACTAAATTATACGGCCAATTTGTGTCTAAATATTTGGAAATATGGCTTCACTCATCAGAAGAAATAGCAACAATCAATCCGTCCAAAGGAAGTAAAGTGTGATTAAACAGAATTTAAATCCAAAAATTATAATAGAAGCTGCAAATACCTTTAATATGTTTCCGTTACGCCATTCTGAATAAAAGATTAACTGATTGATATAATAATTAAGTGATTGATTTTGCGCTCTGAAACAGATAGTGACAGGAATTGTCAATGTCAACTGAATGAAAGGCATGAAATATATGACGGTCAACATCATGTTTTTTAAATATAGTTTTTGTCATTTCTTTACTATATTGCTCCGTAATTACATTGCGCTTCTCAAATAAAGATAGGTATATATTATAAAAACACATATATTCAATAGAAATAAATATATATATATATATATGTATATATATATATATATATATATATATAGATATATATATATATATATATATATATATATATATATATATATATATATATATCTTTGGGACGAAACGGAATGATGATTTTAAGGCTTCTTAAGGGATACGATACTATTCTATGCTTAAAATTTTATGACAATTAAAAAAAAGAACTTATATTTTAAAACCAATAAAATATGCGCATATTTGTCTAAAGTTTTATAGATAGTGTCCTGTAGGCCAGCTTTATTTTTTTTTCTTTTGTGGGATTAATTTTGCGTACGTTTTATTTTTTACTTGACTTGTTCCATTATAGCGTGTTTATGTGACTAATATATATATATATATATATATATATATATATATATATATATATATATATATATATATATATATATATATACATATATATTTAAAAGTTAACGTGTGTGTGTATGTGTGTGTAAATTTGCCTACGGAATAACTCTGTCTACGGACTCGAAATTTGATATATAGGGTACTGAGAGTGGGGAAAATCTTTGTAATCATTTTTCGGCCAGGAATTTGGCTGTAACAGGGCCAAAGTTAAACGATCTAGTCCTTTGAAATTTTAGGTATAGGTTTCTTGGCCATGGATCTAATTTAATAATTTTATTTGAGTCCAAAACAATAAATGGTAAGTAGTTATAATAGGGGTCAAATTTTAAAAAGAATTTGACCTCTGTGGTCTCTACCAAATTACTCTTACAATTTCTGTCTAAATTTTGAAATTTTACATAAATGGTATTCAGAGATAGGGCATTCTTTTTAATCGGTTTAGGTTGAAAAACTCTAGTTACTAATATTTAAATGTATGTATGTTTGCATGTCTGCCGTAAACTTTCGATAGAGGCGACTGATTTTTACAAGATAATTATCATTTTGAAGTTTTATCTTTCAGACGACAGATTTTACCTTTCAGAACTCTACCAAACTCCTCCGACAATTTTTTGTCTACACACTTGACATTTTAGATATAAGTTCATTGGACGTGCAGCTAAATGAATAACTTAATTTGAGTCGAAAACAATAAATGCAAAGGGGTTGTAATAGGGGTCAAAATTTAAAAAAATGGGCGTGTGTTTTTTTTGTTTTTTTTTTGTTGCTCAGCATACACCTCCAAAAAACCGTGCAACGCCAGTACCCGTGCTAGTATATCTATACAAGTTAACGTGTCTGTATACCTGTGTATCTGTCTGTCTGTGTACATTTACTACGCAATAACTCTGTCAATTTTTAGTCTACAGACTTGAAATTTGATATACAGTGTACTGAGATGTGGAAAAATCGATTTGATCCGTTTTCAGAAAGATATTTGGCTGTAAAGTGGGCAACTTCAGCGAGGTGACCTTTAAGAACTCTACCAAACTCCTCCGACTATATTGGGTTTACACACTTTAAATTTTAGATATATGGACATGGATCTTACTTAAAACTTGATTTGAGCCACAAACAATAAATGTTAAGTGGTCATATTAGGTGTCAATTTTTTTAAAAAATTCCTTTTTTTTGTTTTTTCTTGGTTTGTTTTTTCTTGGTTTGTTGACAAGCATACACCTCCAAAACCCGGGCAACACCGGGCCGAAATGCTAGTATATATATGTACATATATATATGTATATATATATATATATATATATATATATATATATATATATATATATATATATATATAAGTGAACGTGTCTGTGTACATTTCCCTACGCAATAACACTGTCAATTTTAAGTCTACAGATTCGATATTTTATATACAGGGTACTGATATTTGAGAAAATCTTTTTGATCGGTGTTCGACCAGAAATATGGCTGTTAAGGGGTCAATGTTAAACGATTTGACATTTGATAACTCTACCAAACTTCTCCGACAATATTTGGTCTGAACACTTGAAATTTAAGATATATGTGCCTTAGACATGGATCTAACTTACTAACTTAATTTGAGCCCAAAATAATAAATAAAAAGGGGTTATAATAGCGGTCAAACTTTTAAAAAAATTAACGTTTTTTTTTTGTTCAACATACACCTCCAAAAACCCGGCCAACGCCGGGCTGAAATGCTTTGGATGTTAAACAAACATAGCAGATGATAGTAATAGATATCACCGATTACGATCGGCCCATTTTTTACATTGATTGACTGCAACACGTTCAGTTTGACTCTTTTTTATGAACGTCAGATATTCTACCGGATAATGACACTGCCTTTCGGATCAGCTTGTGTAAAACCTCCATGGTTGGATGGAGAACAACACTTCGATTTCGTTGTGCATATATTTCCACTGGAGTGCATCATCGAGCGATGACATAGAAGTGTCAGAAGAATTGCAGACAGAAAACGGTGTACCATACCTAAAACAGTATATTGCTACAACGTTATGGCGAATGATTACTTGTCCTCTGCTACAGCATCTGTTTTCCTGCTTTCCACCTTTATATAATATCGTTGTCTTCAAATCCAACGTGAACAAATTTCTAATGAGCCGTTCCACTTAAGTAAACACATTTACTGAACTTCCATTACTATCGATTACTATATTGTCCTTTTGACTACTCTACACTATTTAACTCTTACCTTGAGTGGCCTATCGGCCTAGATAAGTGGTGACTTATGTAAAAAAAAAGCTCCTGGTTTGAAGCCGGGATTACGGGAAATCCTCTGGAAATGAATCCCATCCCTTTCCAGAGAGACGTTCATAAACGAAGTCAGAATTATTTATAATAATAATAATAATAATAATAATAATAATAATAATAATAATAATAATAATAATAATAATTATTATTATTATTATTATCATCATCATTATTATTATTATTATTATTATTATTATTATTATTATTTGTATAATTCACATTAGTAAAATCAATCATTTAGATTAGACTCACTCCCCGACAATATGATATAATATGAATCATCGGCGACTGAATATCGTTATATCAATCATTGGAAACTAAAATAAAGCCATGTTAATTTATTTGGGCTACATGTGTATACAATTTAAATAAAGTAAAACCTTAATAAGTTTCATTTTTATTGTTATTAATCAATTTTTTTGGATAAAATATGCAAGGCTTTTGTTTTCAGGATTTTTTCGGGCAAATGACGTTCACCATTTCCTAAAAATTGTTTAAAATTAATTTATTTTACTGCAGACCATGTCAATAAAATTGCAAGTGAGATAAACAATAAGCAATCAGGAAATAATCGAATTATTGAAGGTTTTTTTTTTTTTAATTTTATCATGCAGTTTCGGAATAGAATATTTCATTTCGAACATTTAACTTCGAGAAGGCGGTTAATTCCAATTTGTTATCACCCATCATTATAATTCACATATTATTATTATGTTCTAAATGCATATTTAAATATTTACATTTTTCACAGGTTTGTACGTTTCTTTTTTGCTATGCACAAGGGATTTATCCAATAGCAACTCATATGGTACTAGCTAATCTCAATATCAATTTAAATAGTTTGTCTAAAGAAGATCAGTTTGTCGTACATTCCGTCAGAAAAACTGTTCTAAACTTGTTGAAAAGTAATTCTCCGTACCACTCAAGATATTTGCATTGTTTTGGATGAATACATATATTATATAACTGCTTGCGTTTTTTTTTTTCGTATGTATACTAAAAACGTTAGACACACGCGTTAGACCTAGCCGATAACGGTCCCATCTTCCAGATCGATGCTTCGGTCCAATAATATGTAAGAATTAGAGATACGTTTAATTGTTACGTAAACGTGAAAACAAAGGAAGGGTCTAAAAATTCATGCCTTTCGAAAACTGTACATGCGCAGTCAATATTTTATATTTTTCGTTTAAATAACACGATTTCTGATGTCATTTCGCTAGGAATTAATCATTAGTCTTATTTTGATACTTTCGTGTGACTGTTCTCATCTTGCTTGATATTATAATAAAGTTTCGGCCGATGAATTCTTTACATTGCTTTAGTGTATCTTGTCGAAGTCGACCGTCTCTCTATTAGGCATGGGAACCTTTCTGTCGAATTCATGAACCCGCACGGAACTTCGAATAGAAACCTATATTAATTTATGCAGTATCATGTGTGACATGAGCAGCTATTTTTCTCCACTGTCAATAGTTAAAAATTGTTAGGCCACTCAGTATGATTAAAAACGTTGAGAGATTAATAACACACCCTTCTTAGTGCAGGTGTTTAATAAGACATCTTGTAGAAAACCTTTGACAAAGAAAACAATTGTTTACTAACCACCAATACGAGGGCCGTGAAACAAGTAATTCCCCTTATCCACTTCCAGTTGTCTGATCTAGCTGAAATTTTACATGTGCAATGATTTATATCTCAACAGCTTTGTGGAAAATTACAACTCTGAACTAATTGTGGTTTCTGTTTAACAGGTGTTGGAACTGAGTCCGGTATGAAATGGAGCCTGTTGAATGTCGGGCAGTGCTCCGGTTTTTGTATTAGAAACGACGCAGACAACAGGATACTTTTGATGAAAGGAATGAAACTCATGGTGATAATGCCCCATCATATGACCTTGTAAAACGCTGGCACCGTGAATTCAAGCATGGCCGGCAGTCTGTGAAAACAGCTCCCAAATCTTGTCGCCCCCTTCTGCCATTGATGAGGCATCTGTCCGTCAAGTTGAGGCTGCCATTTTGGAGGATCGACGCATTACTATTCGCCAAATAGACCAAGATGGCATGATTAGTACAGGGTATGTGGAAACTATTATTCATGACCATTTGTATATGCATAAGGTGTCTGCCAGAGGGATTCCTAGTTTGCTGACGCGATTCCAGAAGCGAGAACGCGTCAAGCGCTCGAGGATGAATTTGGAGATGTGCCAAGAGTATGAGTCAAAGTTTTTCAAAAGACTATTTACACGGGATGAAACCTGTGTAAATCACTATGATCTAGAGATCAAAGCCCAATAAATGCAGTGGAATCACTTGGACTCATCCCCTCCAAAGAAGGCAAGGGTGCAGCCCTCCGTTAGCAAGCCAGGCTTACAGTCGTCTGGGACCAGGACGAAATAGTGATGACGGATTCTCTGGCAAAGGGGTTCACAATTACAGGAGCATATTATGGTTCACTTTTGAGGCATTAAGTGAAGCTATCAAAATTAAGAGGTGGAGCAAGATCAGGAAAGGTACTCTCCTCCTTCAAGACAACGCTCCGGTCCAAAACTCGCATGTCGCTAGATCAGAAGCGCGGGCGTGCGGTTATGAAATCCTTCCCTATCCTCCCTACTCCCCTGACCTTCACTTCTCCCCAGCCATGAAGTTGTTTTTGAAAGGAAAGCGGTTCCTAGATGATGCAGCCTTGATTTCTGAAGTAACGTCATGGTTGGATGACCAACCTGGGGTGGTCTACAAAAACGCTCTCTAGAGCTACATCAAACGATGGTAGAAATGCGTAAACTAGGGTGGTTTCTATCTAGAGATGACTAATAACTGTGCCAAGTTTCTACTCTTAAGGAAAGTTGGTCAGAGGCATTACTTATTGCACGCCCCTCATATAAGGTTATATTTATCATACCTAATAAAAATCTCTCTACCTGTATAAGTCATATAAAACGGAATTTCTCGATAGAATATCACTGACCGGTCGGACTAGAAATATCATCTGCCGCATAATATATTCAGACATACGCACACCCAAATATATGTATTTATTAATCCTGCTCATATATGCATGTAGTTCAGTCCATGCATTGCCGTTTATATATATATATATATATATATATATATATATATATATATATATATATATATATATATATATATATATATATATGTATATATATATATATATATATATATATATATATTAAAAAGTTTAACTCATGTCAAAGTAACCTATATCTAAAATGTCAAGCGTTAAGACGGAAAATTGCCATAGGCATTTGCTAAGGTTTTAAAGGTCATATCGTTGAAAAGTTACCCCTAGATACAAATATTTCTGGACCGAAAACCGATTAAAAGAGTTTCCCAAATCTCAATATACCTTATGTAAAATCTCGAATCTACAGACTTAAAATTGACAAAGTAGTTTATATTACTCCTTTGTCAATCTATATAGATTGACAAAGCAGTATATCTCCGAAATATTTTTTTCTAAAGAAATAAACCCTCGTTTATTTTATTTTAAAAAATCGCGTTGCAGTTATTTGGATTAAAAAGTGTTCATCTATCTTATTTTATTTTCAAATGTCTCTCAACGCCTCTAATGGATATAAACAAAATAAACTACCCAGTTTTTCAAACCACGCGACCACGCGTATTAGCCGACTACATAAAATCCCCGCAATTTACATCACGTGGACTTAATTCATTGAAAATTCTTCCACTCGACATCATAGCAATGAAAAAGAAGAAAAATATATAGATTGACAAAGGCGTATATCTCCGAAATATATTTTTCTGAAGGATACCATGACGTTACTTCAGAAATCAAGGCTGCATCATCTTTATTTTATTTTAAAAAATCATATTGCAGTTATTTGGCTCCAAACGTGTTCAATACATATTTTTTCATATATATATATATATATATATATATATATATATATATATATATATATATATATATATATATATTATGAAAAAGGAATAAACCCTTCACTAAGTCGCTTAATGTATCTTTAACAATACATGGGCAAATATGTTTTTTTCCTATAATAGCCTCTTTACTTAAATTTAGATTATCATTTTTTCATTTCGCTATGCAAATCTATAGTGTTATATAAAAAGTTGGAATTATTTGAAATTCAGCTTCATATATAATGATATTTTTGCATATTCTTATCGCAAATTTCCCTGAATGACGAAAACAAAAATGAATCTGTTCAAAAACCTTTATAAAATAATTTAATGTTATATCGATCGAGACAAGTATGGCAGTTGAGGGTGTGGTTTTTAAAAATATAACATTTTTTAATTCTATCAAAAATAGTGGAACATTTTTATATTGATCTACTTTTTATATGATAAAATTTAGGTATTATCTTTCTGCGAATAAAAATTTGCTCAAGTGTAATGGGTTTTAATGAATTTATTCACTTTAAAAACAACAACTATATGTTTATTCTTTCATGTTTGGGCTTGTCTAGCCTGGTTTTATATTTTCCATGTCTTGTATCTGTTCTTGTCGAATCAATTATGTTTATCGTATCAATTTTGCGCCTATATTTTACCGAGTGTGATTATTTATACATTTATTTTCCGCTATTTCTCAGTAGTTTTTTTGTTAACAACTGTGCTCTTCTAAAGAATATTTACCACATTCTTATTTCCCGTTAATGTAGTTCATATCAATAAATACTGTCTACTTCATCCATAGTCGAATATTCGTGTATATTATTTTTATCTATAAGTGTCTGTTTTTCCCGTGATGGTTTTTGACATTTTTCTCATGCAATATTGATTTACTTAAATGTTGTTTGCCATTTTGTTTTCCCAACGCAATTTCCGTAATGGTTCCTCTATTTTACACATTTTTTTCATCCTACCTATGAGCTAACTTGTATTCTCCTCACTCAATTACATCTTATTTCACACTCGAAATTTATTTTCTATTCCTATCATCTTAATACACACTTCGAATTTCTGGCGCCATTCCCCAGTGTCAATTTTATTCATTTCAATATCTCGAGTTTACTTCCTATCTAATATTTTCTAAATAAAACAATTTTTTCTGGTCATACTTTTATAAAATCATCTCATATTTTTATCGTTTTACAATTATTAATCAGCTTCTCCAAATGTTTACTTTCTACTTCTACTTTTCTACAAATCTCTTAACTATTGCTTCGTTTCATCAATTCAGTTCTCACATTCTTTACTTGTTATGCACTAATTCTTTTGCTCAGATTTTCTGAAATATCTTCGTGAGATCTACTATCGTTTTTTTTTCTGATTTTTTCGTAGGTTACTGATCTCTTGCAATTTAGTACTGATTCAATCTCGACTTGTATAGTTTTTAACACATTCTTTCTCGTTTTGCGTATTTCTTTACGATGTTATTGCTACTGTCTTATTACCCGCTAATCTTAACGCAACACATATTTTCTGTGTCCTTTTCTATATTACTAAATCCGATGTATTTATTTTTTATGTTTTCTGAATATTGCTATATTGATTATTTTGCGTTATAATTCCCTACATTTCCTCGATGAGTATTATTAGCCTATTTATTGTGGATTGTTAAATTAATTTTTTCTTACTTTTGTCAAACTCCTACATTTGTATAGTGTGTTTAAATAATACTTTTCTAAAAAAAAGCCTCATTTTCCATGAAAATTTCAGTATTTCTTATTGTTTATGAAAGATGTTTATCCCCAACTGTCTTATAATAAGGTGTTCCCTCTCTCCACAATTAAACCTCACTAGTCACTGTGCATTTCTTGTTGCTTCATTATGTTTTTCCTTTTAATTTTAATTTTTATATACTTTTTCTCAGTTTGTGTCTACTGAAAATTTTCACGGTTCCATGTTGTTTTTTGTCATGATATCCAAAGCTATATTTTGATTCGCTACAGATTTCCTGTTTCTCCACTAAACCATTCTAGAATTTCCTTTTGTTTATTAGCAAAGTATTATATACTCCCTTTCATTTTCGTTTTTTTTTCTATTTTATCTCATAATATAATAATTACATCAAATCATGTCTGTATTTTCATGGTTTGTCGCAATCAATTCTAATTTATGCATTTTATAGTAACGTCTATATTATTTACGTCAATTTTCTATCCAATTCTATGCTAATCATTTATTTGATAAATTTCTAATCTTAGTTTGTTACTCGATTAGTGTTTTCTACTTTACACATTTGTCTTTTTAAAATATTTTACTAACGTGTTAATCTCTGTTCATTTTTATAAATATTTAGCAGCTTTATCTGTGGTTACCGTTTTTCTCAGTTTTCTCTTTTATATCCTAAAGCATTTAACCGTTGTCAGCTGCAAAAATTCTGAATTATAATATCATAATACTAATATTTGCATATGTTTCTTTTATTTATATTACCCCTTTTAAACAACATTATTACATAACAATCCTAGGTACCCGGCGTTGCCCTGGTGTGTGTCAGTGTGTGCTGAGCAAAAAAAAACGTGGTAGTAGGCAGTCAGCTCAGACCCGTACGTGAAGGAGGAAACGAACGTGAATATAAACATGACATCGTTGCAGTTGCGTCCATCGTCAAACATAAAGTGGTGAATGTTTAAATTAAGGCAAGTCAATGCAAAAAAAGGAAATGACTTTCGAAAATATCAGCGAAGGAAACGAACCCTCGTAGTAGGAAAGTGGCCAGTTGAGAGCGAGGAAATTAATGTTGTCAGCCAATTTTTCGATAAATGTCGTTCAAAATGTCGTGTTTACAAAGATTAGACAATCCCATCGAAAATTCGGCGCCTCTGTCAAAGTTTTAGACATACATAGAAACATACATACATGTAACTGACAGATGCACTATATATTATAAACTAGTGTGAGGGATAATAGGCAGGCAGGCTCGAACCCTAACAGCGAAATAGGAAAAGAACGTGAAAAAAGTGGCATCGAATTCAAAAACGTAGGGTAAGTAGTTTTCTCCACTAACCATTAGGCCAAAGAGGATTATATAATTAAGTTAAAAATCAAAGGTGTCGCAACGAACGCGCAGAAATGAATATTGATTGAAAACCTTGAATGGGGCCAGTTAAACATTCCGTTATCTGCCTTGGTACTTATTTGCTTCCCCACGAAAATAAATTTGACAAAAAGTCGTGTTAAAGTTAATGGTAGACCAGCTCCTCTAAAAAAGGGCAATCTGGCAGAACATAAATAATTAGTAAGTGTCTCAGTATGAGTAATTCCCCCTACATTTACCAAGGACCAATTATAGAATAGATAGTACCCAGCTCGAAGGCAAGGCGTTTGCGTAGTTGCATATGATAAGTTTCGCTTTATTTATACTAAAAAAAACAAGCACACATTCGAAACGAGGGAATTTTTAAAAAACTCAATTAACCAAAACGTTAGAGACAATGTCCGTTTGCAAACCCGAGATATTACAATCTAAGAAGTATAAGAAAACTACTTACGGAATCGAACCAACGCGAGAACCACGATGCAACAACATTTGTTGACATACACAAACGCTTGCGCCCATTTTACCTTTGATATCTTAGATTTTTATCTTCGTTCACCTCTTATGCCTTCAACTCTTTTTTCTTCTCTATTCCATTATTATCTTTATCCAGTTGCATTCGTCTCTTTACTCGTTGTCTACACACTCGTTTTCACATCTTCCTTTAAAGTATTTTTATCAATTGTTTTTAATTTCAACCCATTCTTTTTATACTTCTTTATTCTTACTTACCTATTTTACCCTGTTCTTTTCTTATTTTTACTTTCTAAAACCCATTCTTGTTACTCAGTTATCGCTTATCCAACCATTATTGTTTTTTGGTTATATCTTCTTCATTTCCATTAATTCTGAACGACACGCTCCCTATATTCACGAACACTATTTTTATATTGGGTAGTACTGTGCATCACTCATATAAATCTATCGCTAGCCACAATTCGCAACTGCTACAAGGTTTCTAATCTTCTTAGGATGAATAATGACACAGACAACCATTCACGGCTTCCTTATACGATTAGCGATTAGGCGAATACTATTATCAAATGTTTTACATTTTTCAATTTGCCACGAAGCTTCAGCATAAAGATATTACGAAGTATTGACACATGGAGTTAATATAAACCATATAAAACAGACAATTATAAATATATAACAGTTCAACCTTTCAAAATGTTATTAAGAAAACTATATAGTTACATAAGTAAATGTCTTTATTCAAACATACATTACGTATGCGCTTTGCATTGTGTTTAATCAGTAATGAAATGAGCTGAATCTACTTTCAAAAACAGTTATATTTTTTATAAAAATGTATATTCATATATGTTTATATATATTTATCTCTCTCTCTCTCTCTCTCTCTCTATATATATATATATATATATATATATATATATATATATATATATATGTTTATATTTATTTATATATGTGTTGGTAAAGCAGAACTTTATAAACTTAATGCAGTAAATTAGGTACATCTTTGTCAGTAAAACCTTTACATTTCATTACTGGCAAATCGCTTTTTATCAGGTTTCAAATATCCTCCTATTCTGCAGTTTAACTTGTTAGAAAATTAATACAAGAAATAAAAACACTCTTATGTAAAACATGTTCCCAGTTCCTTTAGAATTTTCCATCCGAGGGCTTACATGTAACTACATAAAGTCTGAAACTCGTACGTTTTCTCATGATGGAATTAAGATGTTTCTGGTGGCTATTTACACTCGTATATTCACAACTTGATTTACAGCCGTTTTCCCTCCAAATGTGGTTCTATGTGCGTCGCTTTGTGATCAGATAAATGCATGCATTTTAACAATACTTTTCTTACATGTTCGATCTATCGATTAGACAGTTTATCCGGCGTTCGGTTCTGACTAATAGTACAGTGTACCTTACTCTAAGTGGTAGCGCTATCAATAGTTTTATAATATGTGTATAAGTCTCGTGTTAATGAAGAACATTGAACGCGGATCTTGTCTTATCTTTGCTGAGCTTTCCTGTGGCTGCAACATCGCGTGTTTCGATTCAACTAATTATTTCCAGATAAATCATTAAATACATTTCCTTATTAACTTTACGCTAAATATGAATAAATAATATGAAATAATTTAACGGATAAAAAGCAATACACTTTTTTATAAAATATACAATAATACACCTGCCTAAAATTTAAAGGTGTCTTCCTTACTTCAGATTAGAGTTCAAACAGGAGACGAATTGAAGTCATGGCATATTCTAGCACTAAATGCAAATCATATTTATCAGTGTTTTCTAATTGTTCTGCACTGATTTGATACATAGGAATCAGCTTAAAGGAAGAAATATAAACGCTGCTTCAAAGTGTATAATCAAAACACCTCCGTGTTTCAAAGAGCTTTAATCTAGAACAATACAAGTACACATTTTTGTTCCTTATGCTAGTTTTACTGTGCGGGGTTCCTTCAATCTATGAGAGTAATCTGCTTGAGCGAGTCTCTGACTGAATAAATGCAAAGTTTAGATCCTGTTTATATCTGTTTAGATACTAGCACCCAAATAAAAGCATGTAGGTAGTTTATCGTAAACCACAATAATTGGCTCAATTCTCTAAGCTACACGTTGTCATCGGAGTACATTCTTTATAAAAGTAATGATATATTACAATGCCTTATGATTATGCTAAAATGTATAATTATTACTTTTAAAAACATTACATGTTAATTTAAATATGCATGCTCTTTTTATGCGTTGCTGGGGAGATCTAAACATAGAATATAAAATGTTCTTGATTATAATATAAGCTTGTTGAGTGTAATTATGTTTTTACTATTTATCTTATGTTGTTTTCTACATTCTTAATATTTAGCTTTATATAAATTTATATATTATTTTCCATATATTTATTTTAAATATTGTAACATGTATATATATATATATATATATATATATATATATATATATATATATATATATATATATATATATATATTATAATAGATCGTAAAATCATCTAATCTCAATCGACAATTTCTATAGCAAAATTCGTCCAAGCACACCATGCATAGAAATATTAACATTGAATCACACGTACTCACACTGAGAGAATCTCCATTATTTTCTTATAACACATCACTAATTTCATCCAAACACAAACAGTGGAAAAACTGCGTTTAGAAAATATTTAATGTTATTATAAATGTGCTGGTTCTATACCGTCTAAAAAATAAAAATATTTTATAAATTAGCATATTTACTAAAATATAATCAATTACTAACTTAAGTTATGCAGAATAAAAAAAAACTGAGTAAACTATCGGAATTTGTTATCAAATTATAATTGTTCAGTCTAAAATATTACAGATGCCTAAAAACAATAAAACTACGTTTAAATACATATAAGGTGACAATTAAATATTAAAAAAAAGTTTAAAACTGTTTACTCTGTCAAACAGCAGATACCAGATATAGCTAGTGTAAACGATATTCAGAGATGAATTCCACTATTAAATATAAGAGAGTATAATATATATATATATATATATATATATATATATGTAATATATACATATTTATATATATATATATATATATATTTATATATATATACTCATGAGTGCAATACAAAAAAACTACTGAATTAGTATTTTTATTTTTAATATTTACATTATTCAACAGTTATTGGCAAAATGATGCTTAAAGTTACATTAGAATAAGTAATGTTTTTTTTCTAGTTGACTGTGTGCAGGTCTGTGTTGGTGTGTTTATGGTGTATGAGTGTGCATATATATATATATATATATATATATATATATATATATATATATATATATATATATCTCAGATGTTTCTTAAAATGTACGAGTGCATATATACGAATATCCCAACACATAAAGACGAAAAACAGCCAATAATGCAGCATTGTCACACACGCTCACAAATATGCACATTCTTACGCGAATATGTGACACACAAACACTTTTGAATATAAATAACAGAAATAAAAACATATACATCTGCACGCAATTAACACACACAGCTTCTATGGCACACACACTCTCTTAGCTGCGGTGAATCTTAAGAAATAAAAAAATATATACAAACTACAACTGATCTACCCATAATTTTCATTTCTTCAAATGAGATCAGCCTTACAATGGCCCAACCCAGCTGTGCTGTATACTTAAATTGAAATAAGCCGTCATAAAAAAATACATATCACTCGACGAGGAAGACATTAGCGATAGAGATTGATGTTTAAAACAGTTTCATGAGGAAATATCTGTTAAGGATTTTAAATCTCGTGGACCGCGGAATAAAAAAAAATCGAACAATCGTAATAATAGAAAAATGCAAATGAAATAATCAAATAATAACCACACTATATAAAAATCAAAAGTTGTTACTGGTTCCACGCTTATATATATATATATATATATATATATATATATATATATATATATATATATATATATATATATATATATCCAGCAAACAACGGGTGTTCTTATTACTACATACGGGTCTTATACCTTATAATCACCTTACAACCACGTCATGTTCAGCGAATATGAACATGAACTTATTTTGACTTCTGTTTCTTGTAACGTCAAATTCCATCTTAGGACACTGGAGAGTAATTACATTCTGTTTAGAGGACCATCTACCTGAAAACAGAGAGAATGCCCCTTAGGATTGAGCGTGATTAAGTCCTAGATTATCCCAAAATGATATAATTACATAATTTTTTTCCTGTTTTGTTTGTTATTTTTACCAGGTATTATATTGGAACGCGTCCTGATTTAAATTATATTTTCCATTTTCTTTTCCCTTTTTGAATCGCAAATTCCTCGATTTGGCTTTGGAAAGCGAATCTTATACCTGTCTGTTTACCACTACGTTTTTGGTCGCGTGCTGTTCTTTTTTTAATTTTAATTAATATTTTTTGAACATGTTTTTTGCGTGTTTTTACTTTGTCATGAATAATAGAAGTAGTTCCCTCATGATTGCAATATATATATATATATATATATATATATATATATATATATATATATATATATATGGGTGTGTGCAAAATATATGTTCGTGCATGCGAGTGTGTATAATAGAAGTAGTTTCGTCATGATTGCAATATATATATATATATATATATATATATACAAATATATATATATATATATATATATATATATATATATATATATATATATATATATATGGGTGTCTGTTTGTGTGTGTGCAAAAATATATGTGCGTGTATGCGAGTGTGTATTACCTCACGTATATATCATAAATATATACTATGAAATTAATGTTTATATAATTTGTTTCTCATTTCATAAAACACATACATCCTTTACTAGAACGTCTAGGCTCAGATTATAAATTTACAAATTTGTAACTAAGAAGTGTTTCATTTTAATTAAATTCTAAAAATCAAATCAAAGCCAATCAGCAAAATTATCCCTTTTACTATTTTTTTCTTTGTTTTGCTGGTATCTTGGCAGTGGTTGCTTTCTTGTTGAATCTTATCTGTCTCGTATTTTATGAGCAGCGAAGCCCTATCACCGTGAAAGATATAAATTGCGGTTGCATCTTTATTTTCAGGCTATTTGTTTACACAGACATTAGAGAATTTCACAAACAGACGCCATCTTGATGACGAAATGTTTCTTTGATATCATACGCCTGTTGTTCTGATCGTTTGCAAATATTTATAATAATAATAATAATAATTATAATAATAATAATAATAATAATACACTACTTTAAGTAATATGAGGACAGAAACAAAACCACTACCAACCCCTTAAATATCTAAAAAAAATATGAGAAATTTACACCAAGAAAGAGAAGAATAAATGCGGCAGAAATTAATAACGAAACACCCGGGACAACTCTGAGGAAAATAGCAAATATGACAAAACAAGGTCATGCTTTGATGCATGCATATTATTTTAAATAACTCAGGACACCCCATGAAAAAACTTTTGCGAAGTTTGAAAATTTTTCTATGAATCGCAAGTACAAAGATGGATGATTAAATGAAGAACTACGGTAACACAAAAATACACCAAAAAGTAAACCCCAAGCAATAACCTGCCTACCAACCTTATAAAAACATGTAAATAAAACAAAACTATTATCGAGATAGCGCATACAAATTTATAGGCAACAGAACAGTTAAAAACACATAGTGTATATATATGACTTGAAGCTGCTTGATAAAACAAAACAAAAAAACATAATTTGAAAAATTAATAAACACAACCAGATTATTAACTCAGAAGAGTGGAATAAAATTTGGAATTGAAAAGTTGTACATTATTAGAGACAAAAAAAAACGGAAAACTACGGACATTAAGATCCAGAGGTATTTTTTTACATAAGCATCACCACTTATCAAAGTCTAGATTCCACTCGAATATAATAGCTAAATAGTGTATAGTAGTCAATTGGACAATACAGTAATCGTTGGTAATGGAACTTCGGTAAAGTTGTTAACTTTAGTGGAACGGTTCAGCAAGAACTGAAGGACAACCAGATAGCCTTCAGATGAAAAGCAGGCAAACGCAAGAGTCTTCCACAGGCGTGCAGTTCAAAGAAAAAAAGCTTTGTTCATGCAATCTAAGTTTAGCTTAGGCACAAGTAAAGGTCTGCCCAACAAAAGGAAAATGAATGAGCTCAGTTTAAATGACACTTGAAAATGTCTAAGTTTACTGAAGGCAGCGAGCAGGATTAAAGCAAAGATAAGAAAAACATACCTGAGAAGAACGATGGAACATCTTAGAAACATCGCTATACTGCAGAAAATTAATTCATGGAAAAGTAAAACTAGGATAGTATCGCTAATAAAGTAACCTGGTCCGTCCATATGTTTGAATAAACATATTTTTTACAGGTGGATCAGAGCACACGGAAATTAAATACAATTGAAATTGCATTACACAGAAAATACGAAATTGAATGAGTTCATGTGTGAAGGAGCAAATGAAGTATAGGACTTATACACATAGGAGACTAGATTAACGACTCGTAAATGCGCATGCGTCGGAACACAGAAAGAGTGATAATTAAATTGAGGGTCACCATGAAGAACAACAATACACAACACGAGGAAATCAGAAACAAAAAGACAAAAAAAGAAGAAAGTGAAAATACAGAATAAAAACATTTTATGGTCTCATCGATAGAGTTAGTTAGTTTTAGATTAAATATCGTGGTGTTGCTTATGAATTATCCAACTGGTTCAGTGTATTTGTACTGCTTATGATGACCTGATAATTTTCATTAAATAATAATAAAAAAAAGTATTCTCGTTTTTATTCTATTTCCACGGTAAGACAATTCATGGCAAGTTCTATACCTGCAGGTGCTTTACGTTAAAACCGATATTCTTACATCGTGGCTGTCTCAACATTCAATCCCCTCAGCCAAGGAAGCTGTTTACAACCGAAAAATATATGTTTGGAAAAAAAAGCAAAACAGGGGATAGTTCGTAGCCACTAAACAAGATAAGTATGGATATATTAGAATACTGTTCTCTTCTTTGGTGTGATTTTCACAACGTTTCGATCGATAACAAATCCAACCTCCGTCGTGTGTATTTTGTCAAACTCGGGAATGTTTCTGTCGAACCCGGGCATTTGGACGGTATTTACTACACGAATACTTAGCTCGCAGTACGCTAGCCATGAGTAAATAGATATCTTAAATAATTCGCAATTGTATTTTACGTATTTTCTCGGTCATCTGCACTGAGGATGTTACATTCTTCCTTCAGAAGAGAATATATCTTTTTTTACAATTAATTTTTCCAATTAATTGATTCTCAGAAGTAGGCGATGGTCTATACCACGGCGATGTCTTTTACAGCGAAATGTCGTCGTTGGTTCAATCCTCCTATCAGCGGCAATACATACACTACTGCATGTAGGTTTAAAACTAATTGTTTATAAGTTATATACACATATATATATATCTATATCTATATATATATATATATATATGTATGTATATATATATATATATATATATATATATATATATATATATATATATATAATGGCAAGTTTTATACGTACCGTCTGAGCGGAATATGAAAACAATGCTCGTTTCTAAAAGCGGATAACTCCATTTACTTCTTTCTACATTAATTGATAAGAAAGTCTTATACTTATTAGGGTGCAGACAGAACTCAATATATTAAATAAACTCTGAGTTTTGTATTATTTGACCAATAGATATATTATGTTGAACACTAATTATCCTCAGAACACTGGACGTTTATTATAAAACATCATTATATTATTACGCTTATCGTTCCGTCCGTTATCATGCTTTGCATCCCTAAACAAGGAAAGTGGAATATTCCAAAAATTGGAATAAATAAACCGTGTCAACCTTGAAATGAATTGAAATATAAAAAAAAATGTTGTCGCTGTTGAGGCAAAGCTAATAAAAATGATTTGTCTTTCTTTTCCTTTTGTCTAAGATCAAAGTGTAGTATCTGTTCTTCGGGTGCTACATTTCAATTTCTTCTCTCTTAGTGGAAGAGAACTCCTTTACGACTAAAGTAATGTTTTTATCCGCGTTAAAAAACGACCCCAGTGTCTAAATCTGTCACGCGGCGAGGCATTGTGAATAGCTACTATGTTTAATGTAACAAAGTTTTAATACTAAAAAAGTAACTGGAAAAAAGTTATTTCTGATTTAATTACAAAATGCCCAGGAAATCTCACTTCTGATTAATTATAAAATGCCATGGAAAATGTGCATCCTTATTATTTTTTTTTGTTTACTTGCCTCCCCACAAGGGTGGAATTAGACATGAGGTCGGTTATAAATTTAGGGAAAAACCAGCTCTCCAAAAGGGGCACTCTGTTTAATGACAAAAATAAAAACTGTATCAGTAATGAAGGATTTCTCCTCCATTAACCAAGATCAAAAATGGAGGGAGTCAAGTCACTGGAATGCTGAAACTGATACTGCACTCAGTAATTCATGTTGAAGCAATGGTTGCCTAATCCCTAATGTTTTTATGTATTACTTTCGAAAAGCTGTTGAAACAGTTTATGATTTAAACATTACCTTATTTCAAGTTTATTTTAACCAGTGGGGGACGGGATATGAAGTCCGTCCCAGAAATTACTCAAACAGTTTCCGATTGAAACATTACTTTATTTCATGTATATTTTTAACAGTAGGGTGGGGGATATTAAATAATTCCTGAAAATGGGTGAACCCATTTACGCATTACACATTACTTTATTTAATGTATATTCTTAACATTGGATTGGGAAATATGAATTCGATTCCGTAAATGGCTGCAACCATTTACATTTTGGGCATTACTTTATTTAATGTATATTTATAACAGTAGGATTGGGAGATAAAAAGTCGGTCCCGGAAATGGCTGAAAAAGTTTACGATTTATACATTATTTTATTTCATGTATATTTTCAACAGTGGGTTGGGGATTATAAGTCAGTTCCAGAAATGGCTAAAACAGTTTACTATTTATACATTACATCATTTCATGTATATTTTTAGCAGTGGGTTTGGGATATAAAGCCGGTTCCGGAAATGGTTGAAACAGGTTACTATTTAGACATTAAATTATTTCATGTATATTTTTGGCAGTGGGTTGGGGGTATAAAGTCAGTCCCGGAAATGGTTGAAACAGTTTATAGTTAAAACATTACTTTATTTAATGTATATGTTCAACAGTTGGGTGGGGGATATGAAGTCAGTCCCGGGATTGAATGAGATGTGCAAATATATACTATCAGAAAGCGATACCCAGTATTGAATGAGAAAGGTTGAAAAGATATAGTAGCAAAATACCCAGCGTCGCCCGGGATCGAATGAGCTAGGTGAATGATATATATTAGCAGAATATACGGCGTCACCCGGGACTGAATAAGATAGGTGAAACATATATACTATGAGAAACCCAGAATTGATTTATTTGTTTGTAATTAAATAACCAACCCAGGCAATCAGGCAATATATTAAAGTGATCATTTAAGTAAGCGGAAGCGACATCTTGGGTTACAATTATGAAAATTATTATCAAAATTAGTAACATATCCAAGAATTATGAAAAATGATGAAATGTGGGTTACTTGATTGGTGTGTTTGTAATGATATAATAAGCCCAGACAATATATCAAATATATTATATAAGTAGGAGGGAAAGGCATAATGTGGGGTTTTAATTATAAAAATTATTGTCGAAATTAGTAATATATCAAAGATTATGAACAAAGATTAAATGCGAGTTAATCGATTGTGTTTATAATAAAATAATCAGACCAGAAAATATATCTATATTAATATGTTAGTAAGAGGGGGGGCTATAAGAATGGTTTAAATTATGAAAAATAATTGTCGAAGTTAGTAACATATCCAAGAATTACGAAAAATTACGAAATCTGATTTAATTGATTGGTGTGTTTATAATAAAATAATCAGCCTAGACAATATATCAAATTTATTATATACGTAAAGGGGAACGAGATAAGAAGGGCTTTAATTAAGAAAAAATTATGGTCGAAATTAGTAACATATCCAAGAATTAAGAAAAAATGATGAAATATTAGATAATTTATTGATCGGTTTGTTAGGAAATAATCAGCCTAGACAATCTATCAAAGTTATTATTTAGTAAAGAGGGAAGGGCAAAGATGTGGGCAAACATTATGAACAATGATTGTCGAAAGTAACATATATAAGAATTATGAAAAATGATTAAATGTGATTTCATACATTAGTGTGTTTTTAATGAAATAAGCCCAGACAATATTTCAAAGTTATTATCTATTAGGGAGGGGGCGATAATGTGGGTATAAATTATGAAAAATGATTGTCGAAATTATTCACATACCCAAGAATTATGAAAAATGATGACATGGAGGTTAATTGATTAGTGGTTTATATGAAATAATCAGCCCAGCTAATGTATCAAAGTTATTATTTTAGTAAAGCTGGGCGACAACGTTTGTTTAAATTATTAAAAAAATAGTGTCGACCTTAGTAAGATATCCAAGAATTACGAAAAATGATGAAATCTGAGTAACTTGTCTGGTGTGTAATGATATAATAAGCCCAGACAATATATCAAATATATTATATAAGTAGGAGGGAGAGGCATAATGTGGGGTTTTAATTATAAAAATTATTGTCAAATCCAGTAACATATCCAGGATTATGAACAAAGATTAAATGTGAGGTAATCGATAATTAATAATAAAATAATCAGCCCAGAAAGGATGTAAACGTAATTATGTTAGTAAGAGAGGGCGATAAGGATGGTTAAAATCACGAAAAATAATTGTCGAAATTAGTAACATATCCAAGAATTACGAAAATGATGAAATTTGAGTTGATTGATGTGTGTGTTTGGAATGAAATCATCAGCCTAGACACTCTATCAAAGTGATTATTTTAGTAAGGTTTTCGATTTGGTGAATTTAAATGATGAAAATTTATTGTCAGAATTAGTACCATATCCGAGAATTATTAAAAATGATGAATTGTGAGTTAATTGATAGTTGTTTTTTTTTATAAAATAATCAGGCAATACAATATATCAAATTGTTTATTTTAGTAAAGGAAGGGGCGATAATATGGGGTGAAATTATGAAACATTCTTGTCGAACATAGTAACATATTCAATAATTATGAAAAATAATAAAATGTGAGGTAATTGTTTGTAATGAAATAATCCGCTCATAAAATATATCTAAATTATAATTTTAGTAAGGGAACGATACAGTTTTAATGAAAAAGTAGAATAATATGATTGTGCATTCATTCATGCTGAACAGAACGCTCACATCATGCCCAGCAACAATATATTACATATGAAAAATGCTGCTGTGGAATTTCCACAGGTCCCGCTAGTTACTTTGATTAGAGTTAATAACCCAATAAATTCCAGAACAGAATCTCAAATAATTTATGACCATGCTATAAAATTCATGGCTAATTACGAGTTTCTGCTTAACCGAGTTTTTGAACATTTATTTATCGCAGTCCTCTGGATACGCTTAGCTGTGAAGAAACCAATAGCCTACACACAACCACGCACACACAAACTTATATTTATATATATAAATATATATATATGTGTGTGTATATATATATATATATATATAACACTCCATATATAATACTGTTTCGTTGTATCACAAATAATCAGTGGGGTAAGATTAGCCACTTTCACTAGACGATAATTAAACCTACTACTATCGCGTTAATAGTCGGCACTTCATATACCTGGATCATGAGTCGATATTTGTAAAAGGCCTAATCCAATGGCCATAAAATAAATATTCGGTCGTCGTTTTACATACACTTGTGCCCGATATTATTCATACCCCTCGGATCTTTGAGATTTCTATAAGAATATTGCTCAAACCAGAAGGTAGACAATATTTAAGGGAGTTCAAACAATAAATCAAGCATAAGCATTTAATTTAAACTCAACAAATAAATAAATTATGCAAGTTTGAAACATTATACAAAGAAAAACAATAATGGCGCTAGTTCAAAATTATTCATACCTCTCTTACTAATAGTCAATAGCATGCCCTTTATTCTTAATAACTGCCTGTAACCGTTTTGGATATTTATCAACAAGGTTTTTACAAGCATCAACACTGACTTTTGACCATTCTTCAATGCAGTAGTTCTCCAAATCCCTCAAATTTCTAGGTTTCCGCTTTTTAACCTCAGTTTTCAATATGTGCCAAGGGTTTTCGATAGGGTTCAAGTCGGGACTCTGGCTAGGCCATTCCAAAACATTAATTTGATTATCCTCAAACCATTTCTTGACTATTTTGGCAGTATGTTTTGGATCATTATCCTGTTGAAGAACCCAGTTTGGTCCTAAATGGAGCTTCTCCGCATCCTGTCTAATGTTTTTCTGGAGTATCTCCAAATATTGCTCCTTCTTCATGGTTCCATCTATCTTGACCAAACTACCTGGACCACTAGCCGAAAAGGAGCCCCAAATCATTAGGCTATCACCACCATGTTTCACCGTGGGTATGGTGTTCTTTGGGTTGTAAGCTTCTCCTTTCTTCCTCCAGACGTAAGAAGCATCCATATGGCCAAACAATTCAATTTTTGTTTCGTCAGTCCACAAAATAATTGAGAAAACGGACTCTGGAGAATTCACATGGGTCCTAGCAAACTTTAGACGTGCTCCAAGGTGTTTTCCGGTGTGCAATGGAGTCCTTCTTGGTCTTCTTCCTTTCAGACCATTTTCATGCAGAGTCCTTTGCAATGTTTGCCTTGATATTTTTATGCCAGAAGACTCCAGATTTTCTAAAATGTCCTTAGTAGTAGTGGTTGGATTTGCATTAACACTTCTTACAATATTCCTGGTGGCTCTAGCAGAAAGTTTTCTTTTCCTTCCTCTACCAATCAAGTTGTTTGTTGTGTGGTGGCTCTGGAATTTTTTTGATGATGCTCTGTACTGTTGCTGTAGGGACCTCAAATTTCTTGGAAATTGACTTGTAACCTAAACCATCCTTATGTGAATTCACAATTTTAGTCCTAAGATCATTACTAAGCTCTTTTTTCTTCCCCATTCTAATAATTTTTATTCTTTTATTGGTTTTCAGTTGATATCATTTTAATTTCTGAAAAATGCAAAAAACGAAATAAAATTAATCAAAGGTTGTATAAAAGCATTCAAAATAAGAATCAAACAGGAAACAAACAGTCAGAAACTCGATTAATACTGAAAAAATAAGGGGGTATGATTATTTTTGAACATTGCAGATTTTATAAATAGCTGTATATTTCTTTTATTACAAGTATCCCGAGATTTTAAAATGACGAAAATGATCAGAAGACGTTTATTAAGAATATGTATCAATATGGACGTAAACAATAAATTCTTACAAAGTTACACCTAATAAACTCAATTTTCAAGGGGGGTATGAATAATATCGGGCACAAGTGTATATACAGAGTACAATAATAGTCTAAATACTTGAAGAAATAGTAAAAATTATCATATTAAAAACTATTTCAAAAAGGATTGATAAAACACATATAAGAAAATAATCTAAACACCAATGCAATTCATTCTATGACACTCAACTCAGATTTATACATAGGTCTTGCACATTGCTTGTACAAATTTGGGGAATTGATGAACATTTGCCACATTCGTTGTTGTTCTTAAATTATTTCTAACCAACGGACTTTTCTTATTTACGATGTAAACCTAAATTGAATCCTCAAGATTCGCAAACTCTTCTTTCCTCTGTTAGGATTGGTAGCTTGGTGAAAATTTAATGCGTAATATACAACAAACTACAAAAAATTGTTTTTCAAAATACTCCGGAGTTCAAGTCTTAGTATAAGCTTTAAACGTAATTAAATTGCAAAGTAATTCAGTCTGCTACTCCGGCATAACTTACTAAAAGGGAACATACTAGACTTTGAATTTAATAACACTTAATTTGCCAAATTCTGTGCAAATTCCAATTTGTTTTTAAGAGAATCGTATGATATACGATCGAAAATTTGTAAGCATACTGTTCAGGATTTGAACAGTAATCCGAATAATAAAACTAATGTTACATATAACCGCTGTTTGTTTTTATTGCATAAATATGCAATGTACTGCAGGGTTATTTGCAACGCGCAACATGGCACTAAAAACATCTGAATATTATACACCTTTTGATAGAGCATCCACTCTAAGCGCAACCAAAGAGTTAGGGCACTTTACTGTCAGTCGGAAACAGCAGGCAGGAACTGTCAACCCGGTAGTCAAAATCCATCAGACAAAAGTACACCCAGTCCAACTCTGCTTGCATAGATGAGACTGAAGCACCTCCAGTGTCCAGTTTAGGGGGAGGTAATGTGGCGGGAGTGGGGAAAACGACGTCAGTTGCCCTTGTCAGGAACAATTTCGACCACTGGCTGATTCTGTTGAGTCCCTTTGAGCGCCTCTACGCCTGGCTAATATGCAAAGGAGAAATATGAAACCCGGGCAATAGACAAAGCCTATCTCCTCCTTAAGCAATTTAAGTTTGTCAACCGGTAATTTGTTTGAGTCATCAGATCTAGGAAGGTTGTCTTCCAGGACTGAACAGGCCCCCCTGCCCTAGATTTTGCTTCAGAGTTTTCCTTCTCCTAGATGGATAAACTGGGAAGATCTAGGGATCCATCAGCAGTGAGAGGGGTTGCTCCACGCCTGTGTCCCAAACCAGACATTACTGCGACCCCTCATGGCTAGTTTATGAAAATAAGTAAGTACATTGGTTATTAAGTAGGTTATATATCTACTGGAAAGTTAAACTCCTCGAAGGGCTTAAAAAGGACATTGCTATGATTTCATTGTTAATGGAAGCGGAGATAGGTAGGAATTGAAACAGCATGAGAGAGAGGGGGAATTAATGTATGGTTTTATTGAAACTAGTTTTAATTCCACAATATGAATGCGGTATAATAGTGAATGGCGCCAGGCAATAAGAAAGTTCTAGAGATAATTTAGAAAGACCCTGCCTCCATAATCCCTCTTACTTTTTCAATGAACTTACTTTTATTTAATGTGTAGGAAACAGATTCGCAAGCAGACTTTTTTGTGGAGCATATTGGTTTTCTAAAATTTTCTTTCGGTTGGTTTTATTATTTACTGCAAAGTTGGTAAATGTTTACTTTAATTAAAACAGAAAACCGACCAATTAAATTTGTTTTTTAATAAGTTTTCTGTGTTGCAGATATTCCAACCCGTCGCAAATTTACCGTATTACCTGATTTTTCTTCGTTTACGCTATTTTTACATGATACGTTCGCGTGTAGTAAAAAGAATTGTCACATCGTGGATAAATTTTTTAGTAAACATTTGAAATACAAGAAAGTTTTTAAAAAATGTGTATTCACGTTTTAAAAAATACTTTAATATTTAAAAAAAATAATTTGTAGGTAAAACCGTAAAATCACGATATTATGAATTATTAATGTTTTAGAAAAATATTACGAATTATTAAAGTTTTATCACGGTATTACGAATCATTAATATTTTCAAATACTTAATTAAATATTTAGATATTTTAAAATATTTTTTTTATATTTTATTTCAAGTTTTTCGCTTTACACACGATAAAGTTTCAGTTTTTTATATATTATATATTGTTCTGTTTATTTTTTCTGCTAAATAAATAGTTATAAATATACGCACACACAAACACGTACACACACGCCTCACAGAACGTCGTCAAACCAGCAATAAAAGAAACAACGAAGGAAAACACGATCTAATGGTCGTATGTGCGTTTAGTATTAGTACGAATAATTCCATAACAAAAATATGTATTCGCGTCGATTTTTCTCGTTGCGAAGCGACGACCTAGCAAAATGTCAGATCATATTAATTTAAAAAAAACACAATAATACATAGAATTATCAGTTGCCGATAAATTTCAGTACATTTCAATTATATATATATATACATATATATATATATATATATATATATATATATATATATATACATATACATATATATATATATATATATATATATATATATATATATATATATATATATAAAGAGAGAGGGTATATATAAACATATTGCCTTTTATCCTCGCTCATCTCTCCCTCTTTCTCTGTGTCTTTCTCTCATGCATTCTAGCAAGTAGTCACTCTGACGCTGTTATAGAAATAAAAAGTAGTAGTAGTAGTAGTAGTAGTAGTAGTAGTAGTAGTAGTTTTAGCAGACAGTAAAATGTTTTTGATATGGTAGTATAAATAGTCGCTCGGGTGGAAATTCCTTCGGAACCGATTTTGATTTTTTTTTAAATTGATAAAATAACACATTATGTAAAATAATATCGGAAATGAAACAGAAGAACATGGAGAAGAAATGAATAATTTCTTTATTCAAGCAGTACCTACGACTTCATTTCTCAATATTAGTCTACAAGTAACATTTTCTTTCTCGAGCAGTAACTTGATCGACTAATATATATATGTATATATATATATATATATATATATATGTGTGTGGGGGGTATATGTATGCGTACAGGACAACTGAAAACAAATGCTGAGAATAGTGGAGAGCACATACAGCGCCTAGTATTGCCAAAAAGGTACTCATCTGGTAGAAAACAGACTCAATGTTGCTTAACACTGGTGTTAAACAATGTCAACTCAGGAGACGTGTGTTTTGAGATTGCGCCTCTTCTGTTGCAAACGCATAAAAGCGCGGCCCCTCTTTCTTGGGTATCAGTAATCCGTCAAATATTGCAGGAACACACATGTTTGTATATATATATAGATGTGTGTGTGGGTGTGTGTGTATATATTTGTGTGTGAACGTGTTCATTAAATGTGGAACCTCTATCAGTTTTCTCATTCGTTATGACATTCAGAACATGCAAGTATTTTTTAAAAGACTTACTGTTCATATTTTTGGGTAATGAATATTAAATTTATTTCTGGCGATAAATGAATATTAAATTTATTTCTGGCGATAAACTTTTCTAATGTTTCGTCTGGCTCGCAATTGCCCCTTCTCTGTACTACTGTGATACTATGAACAACTGGTGGTTTATCACGCAATTTTATATGTTTATATTAAACATATTCATCAGCCACTCCGATGAGATACAAAGAAACGGCATTGCTTTTTACTACCCAATAACATACATGCAGACACACACAAATGAACACAAACACACAGACACATTTATATATATATATATACGTATATATATATATATATATATATATATATGTGTGTGTGTGTGTGTGTGTGTGTGTGTTGGTGGGTGGGTGTGTGTTCAAGCAGATCTGATGAACACGACATAATTATTTTTTCCGATTTTCTGGATATCACCTCAATTCGCTTAGCTGTCTTTTAGTTTCTGCTTGGTGAATGGAAAAGATATCCAGAAAAATCAGAAAATGAATATTTCTGTTGTGTTCAATCAGACGTGTTTGAATAAGACTTGTTGCCAGAACAAACACACACACACACACACACACACACACACACACACACACACATATATATATATATATATATATATATATATATATATATATATATATATATATATTAAAAAAAGATTTATTAATAAATTAAACTACGCAATCATTAAAAATGTTGGTAAACCTGCCTATTATTAATCGGATAATTACTGAGTCTTCACGCCTTCCCCCTTCACTTTAGTTTAATTTAAAAACTGTTTATCTTTTTAAGGTGCATTGCAAGTTGCAGCTGATATGCATGTACTGGTTTAATAGTGCTTATTATTAGGCCTATGACAACAGAATATTTTATCATTGCGTTGATGCTCGAGTATATATTTGACACAGTCAGACGATTAATCATCCGAGAACCACATCACTCTATATTAAAGCATATTAAATTGCAACGGATACACCCTTGAGAGTCAAACAATGAAAAGAATATGTTGTTTTCATAGCCCAACTAATTATATGCATTTTCATTAACGTTTTTTTTCTTCTACATGCTCGTTGACGATTCGGAATCAGTCATTATGCAACGTAGACTGTGCTTTGATTTTCCATGGTTTCTCGGTCTCGATATTAGATTTTAAGCATTACCCCACATAAATACACGCCTAAATAGTTACTAAATTGTTTAAGAAAGCCTTATTTTATTGCTGATTATCCAAGAGCCAGTGCCTAGTAAATAGAACATGTCTATTGTTTCTTTTATCCTTGCACACCAAAAATGAATTGATATGAGCTGTATTTACCCATTACCTGGTCAATATAAATGACATGTATATGTTAATAAATATATGATGGACACTTTCACTAGACCGAAATTACATCCTGTAAGATTGCAAGCCGAAAAGACATAGTGGGTTTACATACTCTTAGCGTGCTATTGTTTACTCTGTTAACATTTCACCAAGTGCATAAATCTGCCTTCTCTTAAAAGGAATTATGTTTTTAGAAACGTGTTTACGACGCTTTGGTTCCATTTAGTTCTGGCAGTTTTTCTGTTATATTTTTCATGCTATACTTTCTATGTTCAGCGCCTACAGCTTTTCTTGCACGATACAAACGAATATACACGCGAAATAATGTCAATAAATTGGTTAAAAGTAAAAAGAAACCTATTATGCTGAACTACGTATGTCTCGAGTCACAAAAGAGATAGGCTGCTTGATTCAGAAGGAGAAATGAAAGCAGAAACGGGTTGTAAATAACAACCTTGCCTTTCACGTTACAATAGCACTAGCAAACCTCTAGAAGTGACTTATTATAAAAGGAAAGCTTTTTTCCTACTTTCAATACTTTTCTCACTTCAAGATATCGCAAGCCAGTCAATAATAATATCGTTTTACACGACGTCACGATAAATAGCATTTTCGTATATACTTATTTGATTATTTAATTTGTATTTTTCCATTCATTTCATATGATTATTTATTCTAAATGTATTTATGATATGGATTTGAGCATATAACACACTATTACTGTGAATGAATGCATTAACATTCCAAACTCTACATGACAAACCATATATGAAAATAGAATAAAAGACTTCCTAATGAAATCCTGAGAAAATATGAAAGTTTTCTCGTAAACGTTCTCAAATGACTATTTCTACGTACATCTGTCACATATAACAATATAAACATATTCAATCGAATATATATATATATATATGTATATATATGTATATATATATATATATATGTATATATATACATGTATATATATATATATATATATATATATATATATATATATATATATATATATATATATATGTACACTTCAGACATGGAGGAAAGATTTTAATTTCATTGTTGAATTGGAACCTTAATATGTTGTTTTATATTTTATGTTAAAAATCTTAAAACTTAAAAACTTACTTTTTTATCCATCATATAGGTATAGCTGAAAATGATATGAACAACTTTCTCTCACTTTTTCTTAGCCTAAAGCTAAATGTCACTTCCATGAACAAAACTACTATCGTAGAATTACAGGCATATGGACCGCTGTTTCTTTTTCTTGCTTGAAACTGACTACAATGAGATCCAATATGGTCGAACGTTAACAGTTTCTTAATGAGCCATCCCCTTAAGTATTCCAATTTACTAAATTTACATTACTAACGATTACTACAATATTGCCCCATTGACCACTGTTCATTCATTGACTCTTATCCTGAAGTGGCCCCACCTGACCATGATAAGTTGTGACTTTTTTGTGACAAACTTATTAAAAAGTCTGCTTATATCCTGTCTTCAAGGGTAAATAAAAACAATTAAACTGAGACGTTGTATTTAATCGACGATCACCGACATGAATGTTTCACAGTTGTCATTTTAGATATCATGGAAAACCTGTGTTGCTATGATTTATTAGGTAATATGAAAACTGGGGCCTATACTAGAATAACCAAGTCAAAGGAATGGTTAAATGAAATCAAAGTCCACAGTGTGTTAAAAAACAATAAGTGCGCCCAAAGAAGGTAATAATATCTTAAAAGCGAGGTAGCTGATTCCAAATCTGTTACTTGTGCGGAAGCTGCGATCACAACAGTAAAAATAGCTGTTCTCTGCTAGATCCCTAACACTGGGATTTTCAGAAAACGACCGGCATTATGCACACGGGACCTCACACAGCAGGAACTTATGCTGTTTTAATTTGGTCGTTTTTTATTATCTGCCTTTTTCATCTGATATTATACCACTCTACTAGCATTTTAACGGATCGTGCAGATTCACTTAAGTTAAAGAATTTTTTAAATCACGACAAAATTAAAAGACTTGAAATTGTGTGTCTCTCCAAATTTGAAAGATTCCGATATTTCTCTCTAATATATATATATATATATATATATATATATATATATATATATATATATATATATATATATATATATATATATATATATACATATATATATATATACATATTCATATATATACATATTCATATATATATGTATATATATATATATATATATATATATATATATATATATATATATATATATATATATATATATATATATATATATATATATATGGATATTTTACAACTGGATTCAATTAAACGATTATACTGATCCTATATACGTTTATAAAATATTTGTTCGACATAATATTCCACAGATTTACAGTCATCGAGGGAGACTTCTCGGTAAAGATTCGATGAACTATGTCCATCATTTAAAGAAAAAAAAGAATATAGTTATAATATTTTGTTTAACATTAAATCATAAAATATCAATTGAAATTGCTCTTATATTTATCCTGTTTCCAATAATACATCGCTGATTTATTGAACTTACTTACAGATTACTGCCGTAATTTACTAAAATATGTAATCGATTTGTAGAATGGAAAACAACACTTTTAGAATACGGAAATGCTGAATTTCTGTTTCTGCATTTTTTAGATGTATATTTATTAGAAGTACTAGCATGACCCGTGAATCAGCGTGTCCCGCTTGGAATATTCGCCTCACCGCAACTGAAAAAAAAAACAGAAACAAAACAAAACAAACAAACAAAAAAAAACAATTAAATTACTGCTGTTAATGGGAGCAACTTCCGGCCCAGATAATAGCGGCACTGGCTTCCGAGGCCAAAATGATAAACCGTGGGGAAGTACTTATGCATTTCCTATATATTGATATATGAAAAAGTCCAGCTTCCAAAGAATTGTGTCTGTTTGATAAGTGTGTGTTCCGATAGAAAACAACATGCGGGATTTTATTATAAGGAATATGTTGCGCTAATAAATTGGTCAAGAAGTTCGTGTTATTTCGTTCTGTAAACTTCCGTTATTTTTCAATATAATAAAATACACATCTTTGAGAGCTATTCTCTACAATTTAGTTCAAAGTTAACCTATTCAATAGAGCCGAATTCGCTGGGTAGAATTAATAGAGGTAATGTTGTATTGTCTAAAAAATAATATTTTTTCACGCCTTTTATATTTACAACAGATATAGGTTTTCTGTAAACGGGCAATACACGTAGAACTGTCGTTGAGAAACAGTGTGCCCATAATGCAAACCACGCGCGCACATTTATTGTTTGGATGAGTGTAAGAATAGGTAACATTACTTTGGCGACAATTTTACATGCGATCCTCATTAGCGTTATACCTGAAGCCGTATACATGTTGTAAAATCGCATGGAAACCATAAAATACATATATGTGTTTTGTTAACTAATTTCTTTAGGAGACATCTTAATACCAAAAGCCGCGTTTAGCACTTAATATACAAATATATATATAACATATGTCGGTTTGAAACATGATTAAATTACACGTATTGTGTTTAATTGTAAAAAAAAAAAAATCCATAGCATGGGTTTTGGAAATGTGTTTCTGTTCAGACAAAGACGTCATCGTGTTAGGGAAAAATCCTACTATTAAAGACGCTAATTATTGGGAGTTAGACTACTCAATATATACGTATGTATACAAAACGTCGTTGTTGTTTTTTAGGAATAATCTTTATATAAAAAAGCAAATATCTCGGAGCAAAACCCTTTAGCGTATACGTGTATATATATATATATATATATATATATATATATATATATATATATATATATATATGAAAGCGTAACTTTGAAAAATCAGTAATCTATTTGGTGGGTAAAAATAATCTTGTATCCTTACATATAGTTGAACATAAAAAAATGACATTATTATTGAATAGACATAATACAGATAGTGTGTTTAATGGAAAAATAACTGCAATTTTGTTGTTGTGATGAGGCCGACAGACTATTATAATGGAGAGCGTGTTTTAAAGTTAATAAAAAAGCAAGTAAATGGATTATTTAACGTTCAATAATTTTCTCTCTCTTGTATTTTGCGATCTTACATGCCTGACATGATCTATGCATTAAATGAAATTGATTCTGTAGGACATAATTTGTCTCGAATTTATGTCATATTTTAATTAAAAAAATATGTTTATTAAATAGTGTGTTTGATTCAAGAATATGAGAGTTTTAATTGCTCAGCCAATAAACGAATGTTGCAATGGAGTCTTCATTATTTATGAATCGACAATAGCAAAAATAATGCCATCTGTGTGGACCAATGCACAAGTTACGGCCAGTGCATTTATAGAATCTGTGGAACTTGTAGAATAGCTGCTGGTGTCATCTGGAAATATTGGTAGGACTTCAGGCAGAAAATGAGGACCTCTTTCCTCTAAAGATGTTTTGATTGTGAAAATGTTGGTACTAGGATGCAATGTAGAGTTTTATTATTCCGACTCAATGTGACAAATTATTATTTGTAAGCTACATAAGATAGTGACTACAAGCCTAGATGCATTGAATGTGTATATGTAATCTACTGTTTCAAACCTACAACAGTTGGTCCAAAAGGGAAATTTTGCAGTCACCTTATTATATATTCATTTTTATTTTTATATTACCTTCACATGGTAATTAGTTGTGCGAAGAATCTAAAAATACGATAAATTCTGGAGTTATGTAACACAATCTGTAAAAAAAAATATCCTTTATGTTTTACTTGCTGTATATAAACTTTCATTATATTCAAGATTTTATGTATATTTCCTCAACCTTCCTAATGTTTTACTTACGACTTATCAGCACTTATCAAGGTCCGAAGGCCACTCGAGTATAAGTGCTTATAATGTAAGCTGGTGGTGTAGTAATCATTTATGGTGTAGATTGGGTAGAGTTCCCTTATAAACTAGTACGACTAAACAAGAATATATTTACATTATATTTTCGAGTCCACAGGGAACAAACTAACAAACGCAGACACGTACATACACACGGGCACAAGGACACACAAAATTTCATTTATATAAAAAAAGAGATAATGAATACCAAGCCCTTTAGGAATACTTATGGATCAGGAATGTCTGGAAAGTGTAAACCAGGAGCCAGTAAACTACGTGTATGCAATATTCACCACTTCCATCGTTCAACACTGTGGATTGTTTAAAATGCTTGCCCGGAGAAAATTTTAGGCACTTATAAAGATCAAACTATATATATATATATATATATATATATATATATATATATATATATATATATACATTTAGTTTTCTTAGCTTTATTGGATTGTGCTTCCGAAGACCATACAATGTATATATACGGTTAAACATGATATTCAGTTTATATACATATGAGTAATTTATTTTCCTGGTGCTCTGGTTGCATTATGTATTTATTGATAAAAATCCGCTAAGTGAAATCCGGCAGTTCATCGGGTACACGACATCTTACAGTTGAAGAAATTTCATACGGCTATTTTAAGGTAAATGCATAAAACTAATCATTGATATTTATCTTGACATCGTCGTGTGTAAATATATCGAAAAGCTATGAGATGTACTGTTTTTGTACTGACTAATTGTAAGCAGTGAACCTAAAATTATATCAGAAAAAAACTTGGATTATTTTTTTTTAATCAGAGTTGACCATATCGATAAGATTCGATGGATCCAAAAATTGCATCGCACCAACTTCACACAACCAAAATATTCTCAAATTAGTTCCTCGTTTTATTTTTTTTTTTACTTTATAAACTCGCTAAAGTGAAGACTATTTGAAAATAAGAAACACGTATTAATACTGTGATTTCTACGACCGTAGTTACAATTCTCTTCATCGTTACATAAACATAGAGCAAAAGTCGGATTAATTTTGTTATGCGTAAATACATTAAGGTAACTGTCTTTAGTAACTGTTTATTGTGATAAACATTATGATTGTCTTTTACGTTTCTAAGTTATCAATTTTATTCTAAAATTGATTTAATGTTTATAAAATAAAATAATATAGTTAATTTGATACTTTTCAAATCATTTCATTACATTATGGTATATTTTTTTACTTTAATGAAAGTATACCTACAACTTAGATGTAAAAATTATAATGAAACACGAAAGGGATTTAAAAGCGCGTACTATCTAGTTAAGCGCGTATCAGATTATCTCGTATGTATTTAAATTACAGCATATTATCAAGAAGAAAAATAAGAAGAACTAAACGCAGAGATATTTCAGAGTATCAATATTTCTTATGTGTACATGTTTACACTTAAATATTGCTTATAATTTTGGGGTACAGTTTCAGCAAGTTATTCGTAGAGTGTTAGGTCGTGTAAAGTAACTCACCATATTGTAGGCTCAGTCGCAAAGTAGAAAAGGAAAGAAAATCAACTCTCTCTATTTGTTGTGCAACATTTACCTCTTCATTCTCCTGTCACACGTGACTAGTCGTTATGGCTGTGACGTTACGTACGCGATGGCAAATGTACTTGATAACGTGGTCGACGTCTCTAACGTGATTTTCTTTTCGAACATGCTTTCTCTTTTTTGTGCCTTCTTTGTCATTAACGTATGTATGCTATGTAATAGGCAGCATTCTTTTAAAAGAAGGCTTAGTTGCAACCTTGTAGTTTTAGGTCTTAGGCTGTAAGTACTACTTTTCGCGAAAAGTTCTGACAGTTTTCTTGACCCAATTTCAAACTGTGATCATTAATTTTGATAATACATATTTAGTATTGGTTCAATTTCCACAATAAAATGAATGTAAAAATAAAATATCTGTGTCTGGAGCTATATATACTGAATCCAAATCTTATGGTAATGTGGTTGACAATTATTTATGTTAATGTGATTTAATACTCCGGATATAATGTCTGAATCTGATGTTTACATAATGATTTAATTAATAGATATTATAAACGTAACTGAACTGTTTGATTAAAACTGATTCCGCTAATTATCAGCAGCAGAAAATTTAAAGTTCTAGACTAGAGTGTGCATGTCTTCACTGATGATATTAATTAGACAGAAAAAAACTTATTAAATGTAATCGCATCTTAAATACGCGTTTACCTTTGATTAGTCATGAATGCAATGATATTACTTTGCTCTGAGAAATCAGGTCTTAGTATAATTTTGATAAGTATCGAGACAATCACATTTATACTAAACTTGTGTATAGAATATCAGTGAAAGATAATGAAATCTGATTTCATGTACGGCGTATTCATCGATCTAATCAATTCCCCTCACATTCGAGCATATTGCAATAAAACATTGTTGACTTTAATATATCTTCTATAACAAATATAATTGCCGAAAACATTATTCTATGTAAAAAGGAACGAGGTAACTGGCAAAAAATCCGACAAAATTTGAATCACATTAACCACATTTGAGATGAAAAAAAGGTGTGTAGCAAAAAAGATGCTCTGAAAATAAATGTAAAATATATCACGCTTGTAAGTCTTATTATGCCCTAGGAAACAACATCTCTTTCAAAATATTTCATTTTATTTTAAAAATAAAGAATAAATAAAGTAGAATGCTTCTAAATATTTTGAAACGTTTTAAACGTATTGGGCAGTTTCCGTTTTTATGAGATAGTATATTTATCAAATCCATAATCGTTTAAAACTGGCTGCATTACAATGCTTAACAGGAACTTTGATGCAATCGAAACAGCTACTTCCGCTAATATTTCAGTCATATCACGCAGATAAGATGAGATCTGAGCTAGCCTACATTATTGTAAAGGTGTAAAATCGATATTAAAAGGTAAAATGCTCCTACAATCAAAATAAAACATTATTGTAAATTTTTAAAATGTATATTAAAAGGCGAAATACTCCTACACTCTAAATAAAACCATTACTTTATGCAATATAAAACAAACTTGTTGTTTAATCTCATGCACTTTATTACATTCTTATGAGTATTGGTGTATAACGAGAGTAAGTTGTATGAATCCATCCTAGATTGAGACACTGTAAATCACCCCACTAAATAAGGCAAATTAGTTGAGTGCGGGTCATATAATTTCTATCATATGAGACATAGAGCTGCTGTTCTGACTGTCATATAATATACTTACCTCTCTCGTAAAATGCGCTTTTGCACCTAAAAGGCATTAGTAAAGGTTGAACATAAGGATTGATCTCACAAGTTATGAAATATCCATGAATGTCTTTTGAACCAGTAAGTCCTTTCCTTTCTGATAGATTAATACATGTATTTGTTGATGGGAACAAATTAGAAGTTCAAAGTATCAAAGCTGTCGTGCGTCGAGGATCCATACTGATGCAAATTACTTCCGCACGTTCATTAATACTCTTGTAAATCACATATTAAGGTCATCCAACAATATATAAACATACGACACTATATTTTATGGCAACTCCTCAAACGCCAAGATCTGTTGGAGTTTCTTCCTTCTCAACTTGAACATGTTGGGCAATGAGAAAAATGACGGCTGATAACTGTTACGCAGTTAAAAGCATGTCTTCAATTCATATTAATGCATTCATATCAAAAAGAAAAAAAACTCACAATGTTCGTATACCTTCATACATTTATCTTCGCGTCTAGACTGGCAGGGAAAACTTACATCAACTGTGTTTCCAAAATCGTAGCAGGCTTGCTCGTGACGCACCTATAACCTGTGCATAAGGAAAATATCTCCTTAACCGGAGCATTTTGACACGTTTCGTGCTCTACAATGAATCGATAGATTTTAAAACCAACTCAAAAACATAGTAAATAATGTAAATTTATCGTGCTTGCAATCTCTTACTCACATATATAATATTGCGAGCATGTCACCGATATTGACTTATTTCTTATTTTCTTGATAATTGCTCGTAATAAGATCAACTTACATATTAACAAAATATATTCTCTTAACAATTTGCTGCACACTTTTTCTCCCTTTACAAACATCAAGTTGCTGTTTCAGTGAATAGCTTATAGACATTAACCTTTATTCTCGAGTGGCCTTTGAGCATTGAAAATTAGTGATACTTTAAAAAAAATCAGGATTCATTTATAAAGTAAAACATATTTTTAAATATTGTTTAATATGGTTTAATATTTAGACCTATTCTAACAATCGACTATATATTCTATACTATGACATTTTTTACTTTGTTATCAAAAGATTATTCACATGTTAACCCATTTTATAGTACTTACATTCGTCCTAGCTTCGTTTCTTGCTTTTAAGTGATATCTAATACTGAATTTACTGGCAAACCCCTGAATTGTATAAATTAACACAACTTTCAACAATTTTGAATTAGTTTACATTCATTGATTGATAGGTTATCATTGCCAGAATATACAATTGAAGCCCGATTGTGTGTAAGTTTGCTTGTCAATGACCAGAGACCAAACGGAAAACATACTAACAGTAAGAATATATGAATATACTGAAATATGTTTTATTCCCATCCATCGATTTTCTAAAACAAACACAAAAATATGAGATATGCCAGGACACCGTAATATATGCGTAGCATTATTCCAAATATATATTAAATAATATTCGCAGGGTAAACCTGTGATGAAAAAGTACGATAATAATCAGATTTTATCAAATAGTTTATATAACATACGCAAGAAAAATAATTGTGATACACGTGATCTTAAAATTCATTTAGAACATGTTAATAGCATATTTCACATATACTTGTATTCTCTATCTACACAGAAAATATCAATATAACACTATATATATGCATATATATATATATATATATATATATATATATATATATATATATATATATATATATATATATATATATACAGTGATGATCATATTTATTGGCACGGTAAAATAAAAGTTTAATTTTGTCTAATAAATTCTAAAAAAGGGATTAAATTAAAGAAAATAACAAAGTATATTATGTATTTTTAACTGGCCTTTCCGATGCAGCAATGGGATTTTAGAAAAAATAAATACCAAAGGAACAGCAAACATAATTGGAAAAAACCCTTGTTCAAAATTATTGGCACGGCTTTGTTTTTCTTTTAGTATCAGTATAATATCAATCAATTTCCGGTTAACGTGCTTTCTGAACTTTTTTATAGCCATATTATGCTTGTTTAACGCTAATTCAGTGAATAATTTTTTTCCGATAATATTTAGATAGCGATTTATTTACACTATTATAAGTGACTAAATTATAATTTTCAATCGCCATGGTTAAAACTAAGGAACACAGCGAAGACGTCAGGAAGCTTGTTGTAGCATGCCATACCAATGGGGAGGGCTATGATAAGATTTCAAAGAAGCTAAACCTTCCCAAATCCACTGTTAGAGCCATAATAAAAACGTTCAAATCGCAAGGCCACGTTATGAGTTTAGAGGGTAGAGGGAGAAAAAGGATTCTTTCCCCAAGAGATGAACGGAAAATTGTTCGACAAGTAAAACAAAACCCAAGGATCTCTGTTGGGGAGATTGTTGATGAACAGATCACCTCTGGAGTGAATGTATCTCGACATACAGTTGGTAGAGTTTTGAAGAGAGCTGGTTTAAAAGCATGTCGTCCGAGAAAGACTCCCTTATTGAAGCCTATGCACCTGAAAGCAAGGCTAGCCTTTGCAAAACGTCATATTGATAAAGATGTTGCATTCTGGAAACGTGTTCTATGGACTGACGAAACGAAAATAGAGTTATTTGGCCATAATAAAGTGTCTTATATTTACAGAAAATCTGGCGAAGCTTTCCTGCCTAAGAACATCATATCCACAGTGAAGCACGGTGGAGGCAGTTTGATGTTTTGGGGATCCTTTGCTGCCTCTGGACCAGGGCGACTTGTTAAGGCCACAGGTAGCATAAAAAAGGAAGATTATGTTAAAATATTGAATGAAAACCTGAAAGACTCTGCTAAAGAGCCCTCACTTGATCGTCGTTGGTGGTTCATGCAAGATAATGACCCAAAGCATTCGGCTAAACTGACTAAGAAATGGCTTGAGGACAATCATATTAATGTTTTGGAGTGGCCATCACAAAGCCCAGACCTTAATCCAATTGAAAATTTATGGAGAACATTAAAATTGAGGGTAATGCAAAGGAAGCCTAAGAATCTTATTCAATTGGAGGATTATTGTCAGGAAGAGTGGGCTAAAATTACTACTGAAGAGTGCAACAACTTGGTTGTAAACTATGAAAAGCGACTGAGGAAGGTAATCAAGGCCAAAGGCTATACAATTGATTATTAAATAAATCGTGCCAATAATTTTGAACAAGTTTTTTTTGCAATTATGTTTGTTGTTCCTTTGCTATTTATTTTTTCTAAAATCCCATTGCTGCATCGGAAAGGCCAGTTAAAAATACATAATATACTTTGTTATTTTCTTTAATTTAATCCCTTTTTTAGAATTTATTAGACAAAATTTAACTTTTATTTTACCGTGCCAATAAATATGATCATCACTGTATATATATATATATATATATATATATATATATATATATATATATATATATATATAATCTCTTATTCTAATAAAGTATGAAATAAAAATCGTGGACAAAATCATATTAAATAATTAGATAGCATATACTAAATATACATATAAAATGGGCAATAGATAAAACATATTAAAATAGACATTGTTGTAATTATAATTGTTATGGAGGAACACAGGATTTTTAGTAAACGAACCTGTATTAACATATATTACAGGCAAAGTGAGTTGAGTAATACCATTCCTTAACGGTGGGCCCTGTGCAAACGACCTTCTTGATCGTGTGGTAATGTCTGACTGTCGGACACCGGTACTCGATACCGGGAGTGACGTCGCAAGATGAAGTGGCGTCATGAGATAGTCCATTAATCCCATGTAAGCGTGGCTCTAACACCCCCTCGCAAGCGTTTTGTTCGTAAAAGCTGCCAGTACCTCTTCCTTTAAGGGTTTGCCATCAATGGCTCGGTAAACATTCTCTTCCGGCACGACCGCCGTAGTACAGGTGTTGGTGGAGGAGGTTAAAGATCAAAAACTTCGAAGACAGTGTCTATCGGTTCATCTTCTAATGGTGGACTGTCGGTGGTCTCCACTGATCGACATCTTAGTTGATTCTGGTGAGGTTTGTGGGTATATGTTGGTCCTTGGATGCTATATACCATGTCATCGACTCTGTTAGTAATTGTACCCATCTCCCAGAATTATGTACTGTTTTGATAACTTTTGAAAAAACACTCTTTTACCTTGTATGAAACGTTCACTGGATACACAAGTAGTCACTAGTTGCCTTGACTCTTTGGGTAAGAGCTTGTCAAAAACGGATCTGCAGGCGAGATTGGTATTGGTGTGTTCGGGTTGGGTGTTATCCTATACACGTGTTGAAGCTGTTTAATGGCTTCATCTGTTGGGGGTCTCTTGAACCTTCTTAGGTTGCTTTGGCTTGGGGAATTGTTTGGCGCGGCTTTTTAGCTTCCGAATTTGCAGTTTCAGGTTCTTTTGCCTTCTTTGGCAGATTCCGTTGAAGCTTTCTTTTTCGATTTCTCTGTGAATGCAAATGGGGTGTTATGTTTCTTCTTGGAAACGCGCAGAGTGTTTTATTTTAGTTCGAATCTTTCTATAGTATTTGACCATTTTCCAATCGTGGTGAGAATATTTCTTGAAATGCCCCTTTTAGCTTGTCCTTCAGTTGTTGCTATTACGCAGACGAGTGTCCTTCCCTTTGAGAGAATTTATTCATATGTTGGTCCCACAATTCTAATTGCTCCATCCAATCAATACTGAACAGATTTTCGCTTGTCCTATGTACATACACTTTTACTTTTTAGTAACACCATTTTAGGTCACCGCGAGCGTGAGTTCTCCCTAAAATTTCACTTTAGCGCCTGTCACAGACCGAACTGATTTGTTCGTCTTCCGCATGTTTGGTTTCCTTAGCTTTTTCCATGTCTTAAGTTTAATGATGGACAGGTCTTATCTGGAATCCTATTGTAGATGCACAGTTTTATTTGCGATGTTAACTGTGACATATTTGCGCCCGTTGTTATGCGAATCCAAGTCTGTCGGACGCTATTCTTGACCTTTTTCTTCCTGCACTGGATAGCTTCATGCGCATTAATGCCATATTCATTGCAGTAGTTATCTTTGTGAAAACATTGACTCGACCAATTTTTCACGCTGCAGCGATAGCACAGGCATGTAGGGGGCGCGGATCTTGTGACTGGGTGGTACATATTAGGTGTAGCCTGAGTTTTATTATTTCCAGCTTTGTTTTTTTTTCCAGTCTGAAAGTCGTTCCTCTAATGAATGTTGCGCCTGACTCCACGACGTTTCTCGATTTGTTCCTTACGTAGACTACCCGTTAACAATCCTCGGCCAACTTATGGATGGTGAGGCCCTGTTCGCTCTCAAATCTAGAGAGAACACGTTGTCTAATCTCAGCGTTTTTTTGGATGAGATTTGACCTTGTACAAAAATTAAACACTTGAACTCATCTGTTGATAAGTCAAATAGACGGGAATCATCGCAGTATTTATTTACCACGGACGCGGAAGTTAGGTAATCGTCGTCGTCGCTTTTTGGAAGGTTAAAGCACTTCAATTGTCTATGAAAGAACGTAAACTTCAGGTTGAACAGTTCCGATAAAAGTTTGAGCGCTGCAGAAAATTCCAATTCACTCGTATTCCTGGGGAGAATATAATCCAAAACCCCAAAACTTTATAGGTTCTGTGATCCCTAATCTGCTCAAAAGTAGGCGAACTTTCTCATTGTTATTCCACTCTTGACAATCCACGGTGAATAGGTCCTTCTCTCTCCGATAGAACGCATCAAACGTCGACTCAAACTCCGGTTGGTATTTGGACATTTCTATAGCTTTCCCGATTGTACTGTGGGAAAAAAAACAAAGCTGTCGTGCCTGTGTTCCGTTCTATCGAATATTTTAAACAATAACCCTTCTTGTCTCTTTTGTCGAAGTAGCCGTCTCTCCTCCAACGGTGGTTGCCTCTCTAGAAATAGTAACTATAGCTGTTTATCACGTTCTTTTAAATTTCCCTTAGCTTTCTGCTGCTGATCCATCTGAGCTTTGATTAGTTATATTAATACATCTTTAACGCCCTCCATCTTTTAATGGCTTTTTCCTAACGCACAAAGAAATATTTCCGTTTGGGACATGAGACGAGAGATAAAATAATAATAAAAAAGAAAACATCCTTTCTTTGAGTGCGTTCGTATGAAGGGGGAGCAATGTATCCCTTGCTTCCCGGGGGAAAAAATTACAGAACACCCAATATGAGGGTGGATAAAAAATTTACTTGCGAAACAGAAAGAAAAACATGTACTCTGATACATTTCAGTTTCAAAAAAATACATTACTTGTGGAATTGTCTGGAAGTTAACTCGAATGACTGTTTTATATATGTGTGTGGGGAAATTGTCCCATGCGGAAGGAAAAAAAGTTTTTTTTTCATTTTAGAACCGACAGTAAAAAATACAATGTTTCAGAAAATTCCATTCAATGAAAATGTATGTTTCTTTTAGTTCAAGTAAAATATAAAATGAGAAAAATATGTCTCTCCCGTTAAAATATTGCAGAACGTTTCCAGCACAAAACAAATGCACACACCTTTTCACTTCATTTAAACAATGTTCAAATTTGCCAACGAATAAACAGTCGACTGTTTACAATAGACTCGATCTCGTGGTGTGGTATATGTTGGGTCAACATATTTCTTCCTTTTCTTCGTTCAATAAGCAACCCAACGATTTTTTCGGCCTAAAAAAATGCGTTAAATATTGATCTTCTTTCAATAAGTAACCCAACGAATATCTATGGCTTAAGAAAATGCATTAAATACAGCTCTATTCAATTTAAATATAGAGACAAAAAGATCACTTACAATTGTGTCGATAACTTTGCTTTGTATTCGATTTATTTATTATTTTTTTTAGAATTTTGTTTTTAGAACGTAATTGCCAGCCTAATTCTTAGCCTGTAAATGCAAAGTTCTTTTAAAGTCAATGTGAATTTTCCTCCTTTTTGGGGGCTGTTAACCCGTGTGAAACACGAATCCGACGTCGACAGTTGTTGTATGGTAAAATGGTAATAAGAACGAAGTAACACAGGATTTATAGGAAACGAAAATGTATTTACCTATATTACAGGCAAAGCGATTTGAGTAATACCATTTTTCAACTTTTATTAAAAACGAAAACTAAACACAAAAGCTTGGGAAAACATCGTTGAAAGTGGAAATTTGACAGTTGCTTTCGTTACTTAAATTTTGTCAGAGTAACTACGCAAATTTTACGACCGAAAACAAAAAAAAATAGTTAAATACAAGCCGAATATGAACGCGAGAAAAAAGAGCGAAGGTTTTTCTAACCGGTTGCCCTATACAGTAGCGTGAAAACTAAGGGACACAATTTTAAAACCTAATATTTCTTAGAAGTAACAACTGTGAAAACTGAAATTTTGACAACTGGTGTTGTTCTCATCCATAATAACATACTAAAATTTTAATCATTGTTAAAGGATAGAAACATTAAGACAATTATTTTTTTTTCAAAATGGGAATGTCAAGAAATAAGGGACGAAATCGAGAAAAAACAAGGTAAACAGTACCCTATATTCAACTTTTTTTTAAATTTCCTCTAAATAATAAGTGTTAGCCATTTAAGCTTTGCATCAGAGGCAGGCCAAACATAGTGATAACTCTGTGATACAAACTTTTGTTAAGCTACACACGGAAAAGCACACAAGTAGAGAGATTTAAGAGAAAGTGTAACGTTTCCAACGAGTTGTTATAGGCAGGAGTGTTAAATGCTACAATGGTCATGGCAAAATAAAAAGTGATTTTCGAAGAGAAAGAGCCCGAAAAACTTCGGCAAGAGAAGATCAAATAATGTAGCATATGTCATTAAAGAACCGTTTTACGTCTTGCACAGTAATTAAAACGGTTTTGTAGAAGGTACCTCATGTGGTAATGTGTCAACACAGACTGTTTCTAGACGATTGCAAAACATAGGGCTGTTTAATCGAACCCCGCGGAAGAAATCACTTGTAAGTTCGACGAAAAAGAAGAGACTAGAGTTTGTAAACAGGTCTCTCAATATGGAGATATGAAAATCGAGCAAGGGTATATTTTTTAGTGGTAAAAGCAATTTTTATTTTTTGGGAAATAATAGAAAAAACAATGCAACAAGACGTATGGGTGATAGATAAAGTGCAAAGTTTACTACGAAAACTGTCAAGTTTGGAAGTGGAAGCGGCATGGTAATTTGAATGAGTTCTAGCCAAGGTACAACACCTCTTGTTCGGTTACAAACTCGTGTAAACGCGCAGATCTATGAAAACATTGTTCAAGATCATGTTGTGCACATCATACAGAATTCACGTTTCGATGGGGCTACCTTTATGCAAGATAATTTCGTATGTCACAAGGCAAAGTAGTAATGAGTTATCTTAGCGAGCAAGATTTCGAAATTATGTATTGACCACTTTTAGTCCCGACTTAAATCTAGTAGAACATGTTATCTATATATCTATAAAAGTGAACGTGTCTGTCTGTCTGTCTATGTGTCTGTGTGTCTGTCTGTCTGTGTACATTTCCCTACGAAATAACTCTGTCAATTTTTAGTCTATAGACTCGAAATTTGAAATACCGGGTACTGAGATTTGGGAAAATCGATGTGACGGGTGTCAGCCAGAAATTTGTCCGTTAAAGGGTAAAATTTCAACGATTTGACTTTTAAGAACTCTACCAAACTCCTCCAACAATTTTGGGTCTACACCCTTGAAATTTTAGATACAGGTACCTTGGACATGGATCTAACGTAATAACTTTATTTGAGGCCAAAACAATAAATTTTCAGGGGTCATAATAGGAGTCAAAGTTTAAAAAATTACCCCCTTTTTTTTTGCTCAATCTACACCTCTAAACACCCGGGCAACGCCGGGCACCCATGCTATTAGAACTATAGAAGTGGAGGGTTTTGAAAGAAATCCCACTAACACGGGAGATGTGTGGGGGAAGCTTCAAGAAGAATGGTCTAAAATTAGGATCGACGATTGTCAATAATTGATTTGTACTTGCAGTCGAAGATGTGCAGCTGTCATTGAGAGCAACGCCCCATATTACTAAATATTGATTGTACATACATTTCTATTGTTTTTTGGCTGTTTACATCGTTTTTCTCCATTTCCCATTTTACTTTTGGACGTTCCTATTTTGAAAATCTTTATTTTGAAAATTTTTGTTTTGAAAATTTGATAATTCCTATTTTGGAAATTTTAAAATTCCTATTTTCTAAATAAATAAATAATTGCTATAAGAATTGTCCTATCATTTAGACATCATTCAAATTTTACTATGTTATTTTGGAGGATAACGACTACCAGTTTTAAAAATTTCAACTTTTCGCAGTTGTTACTTCTTAAAAATATTAGGTTTTAAAATGTTGCCGCTTACTTTTGGACGCTATTGTATATTTGCGCTAAATATATTCTTTTAATATATTTACTAAAGTTCGCCAATTGTGACCTTGTTAAATTTGTTGATAAAAATTTTATTTAAAGCACACATAAACATTGGGGGTACAATCCTTTAAAACATAACATGTGACGCTGAATATTTTTAGAAAAAAAAACTCTATAAATATTAAACATAAAAACGCTATAAATGTGAAGCTGAATATTTTTAGAGAAAACACTCTGTAAATATTAAAATATCAGAATATTTCTATTAAAAAAAACAATATAACGGTAACAAGAATTAAGTAAGACTATAACATGTTTGTATGTATTTCCTGTAAAAGTTACAATTCTACACACACACACACACACACACATATATATATAGCATTATTTAAATATGAACAAACACGAGGTGTATATACACACATACATATATATATATATGTGTGTGTGTGTGTGTGTGTGTGTGTGTGTGGGTGGGTGGGTGTGTGTGAAGACAAAAGGAAGATACGCAAATAAATTCGAACAATGTTTTTTTTATTATTTCTCTATTTGCATGAAAATTGTTATTTAAACAATAAGAGGACACATTTTCTTGAAAGGGGCAATTCCTGTTTTTCTTTTAATAAATAATTGCCAGGCTGTTTATCTAGGTATGCAAGGTAACAAACTTACATGTATATGTTAAGTTCATGAGTAGATGTTACAGATTCTATTAAATAAAGAAGAGGAAACAGTTACTCATGCTAAATGTCGAGGGGTACGGCATCCTCTCTTTTCCGCTGAATATTTTTGTCTAGGTTGATGTGGAAGTTATTGTCTACTGATTGAATGTTCTGTATGTTTTTGGTTTAGTAATTGGCCCCTGTTTTCTGTTGTGTTGATTTTTGTTCTTCTTGTGTTGGATGTGTTGCAATGCTACTGTAGATATTCACTTAGTGTTGGTTCTATTGCTTAATGAAGAGATATACTTGGTTCGTCCGCGCCCTGTGGACGATTTATAACGACTGTAACATCCTAGCCACGGTAATATTGTAAGCTATCGTTACATGTGATTGTGTCCTGCTTCGTAGTGTGAGGTCTGGAATGACTTAATTATGTGAAATCATCTGATAAATATAGAACGAAATACTAATATACATATTTAATGTTATTTAATAATGAACTTGTGTGTTTGCGTTCTCACTTCAGTTCGTATACACATACACATTCACTCACAAATATATTATATATGAAAAGAAGAAAGACTTTTATTGTTTCTTTATTTTAATGAAAATTGTTATTTAACCAATAAGAAAACGTTTTTTTTTTTAATCGTCTATTCCTGTTTTCTTTTATAAATTATGTTCGAAAATTTGCGTTTCGATCTGTCCGTCTATATATATATGAAATTTCATGTGTGTCTATGTCTGTTTACATACATTTCTTTAGCAAACTACTTTGCCATTTTCCAATCTTCAAGCTCAGGATTTGACATAAGGGATATTGATATATTGAGACTTGAAACATCTTTTTAATCGGTTTTCGACTAGAAATTTGGCTGACACGGGGTACGAGGAGCGAGCAATAAGTAATGCCCCTGCCCCACTTTTTATATCAGTGGAGCAACGAAACTTGGCTCAGTTATTAGTCTTTCTCTACATAGGAACCATCCAGAGTTATGCATTTCTCCCATCGTTTGATGCAGCTCTGGAGACCGTTTTTGTAGAACCCTCCAGGTTGCTCCTCCAATCAGGACGTGACTTCAGAAATCAAAGCTGCATCATCTGGGTAACGCTTTCCATTCAAAAGAAACTTCATGAATGGGAAGAGGTGAACATCAGAGCGTGCAAGGTCAGGAGAATAGGGAGGATGAGAAGCATGTCATAACCACACGCACATGCTTTTGATCTGGCGACATGCGAGTTGTGTACCAGATCGCTGTCCTGCAAGAAGCGGGTAACTTTGCTTAACTTGCCCCGCCTGTTGATTTTGATAGCTTCCCTTAATTTCCTCAAAAGTGAAGCATGATAGGCTCCTGTATTGTGGTACCCTTTGGCAGCGAATCTGTTATCACTACTCCATCCTGGTCCCAGAAAACTGTGAGTATGACCTTGCCAGCGGAGGGCTGCACTCTTGCCTTCTTTGGAGGTGGTGAGTCCAAGTGCTTCTACTGCATTGACTGGACTTTGGTCTCTGTATCATAGTGATGGCCCCAGGTTTCATACTGTGTAATCAGTCTTTTGAAAAACTTTGATTCATCTTCTTGGCACATCTCCAAATTCTATCCTCGAGCACTCGGCGCGTTCTCGCTTCTGGAATGCTGTGAGCAACCTGGGAATCCATGCGGCAGACATTGTATGCATATGCAAATGGTCATGAATGATAGTTTCCACAAAACCTGTACTAATCTTGACATCTTGGGCAATTTGCCGAATAGTAATATGCCGATCTTCATAAATGGCAGCCTCAACTTGACGGACGGATGCCTCATCAATGGCAGAAGGGGCGCGACCAGGTCTGGGAAGTGTTTCAACAGACTTCTGGCAATGTTTGGTTTTACGATGCAAGGTCATATGATGGCCACCATAAGTTTCTTTCATTTCATCCAAAGTCTTTTGTGGTGTGCGTCCTTTCAAATACGAAAACCGGATCACTGCTCGACATTCAACAGGCTCCATTTCACACCTGACTCACTTCAAACACTAGTAAAGCAGAAACTACGATTAGGTCAGAGCTGTAATTTTCCACATCACCCGTAGTAATATAAATTACGGCACATGAAAAATGTCAGCTAGATCAGAAAACGGGAAGTGGGTCAGGGGAATTACTTATTGCACGACTTTCGTAAAAGTTCAACGATTTGACGTTTGAAACCTCTATAAGCCACCCTGTTTATTTTTAGTCTAAACATTGACATTTTGGATGTATGTTAACTTGAACATCGATCAAATTGTTTAATTTGAGTTGAACCCAAAACAACGAATTATAAGAGGTCAAAATTAGGGTCAGATAAAAGAATTGATTTCTGCGGTTTCGACGAAATAACTCAGTCTTTGTTTTTTGTTTTTTTTTGTCGAAATATTTGGAATTTTACATACAGTGTAATCAGAAAAAACACCGTTTTAATCATTTTTTAGCAGAGAATTTGGCTTACAAAGACTCAAAGACCAAACGGTTTTACCGTTGCGGTATCTATCAATCTATTCTGCCAGTTTTGGGTCTAAGCATTTGTAATCTTACATAAAGTATATTCAGCGACTCAGCAGGTTTTTTGATGGGTTTTAGGCGGGGAATTTGCTGCGAAGAGGTAAAAAATTCCAAACTTTACCCTTGCCGACTCTACTAAACTCCTTTGCCAATTTTTTGTCTAAATACTTGAAGTTTTATATGTAGGTTAACTTGACATGAGGAAAATGTATATATAGGTTACATTGACATGAGTAAAATGTATATATATATATATATATATATATATGTATATATATGTATATAAGTATATATATGTATATATGTGTATATATACATATATATATATATATATATATATATATTTATATAAATATATATAGAGAGAGAAACAGAAACAGAAAGACAGAGACAGAGAGATATGCACATAAAGTCATTGACAGTACATAGGGTCTGAGCAATGCCGGGTTTACTTGGTAGCATTGTTTTAGATTTATTATCTCCTGAAGAAAACAATGCCAACAGCAAATAGTAAAATATCATCTGAGTTAATTTAATGAGAAAACTATTTGGAAACATTATTATATCTATAATTGAATGGGATTTCTGCATCCTACATTATCCCAATGCATAGTTATGTATTTTTAATGTAATTACACAGGATTTGGTATATTTACTCTTAAGAACTTTTTAAAGCAAGAGGACCCTAAACTCGAAATAACCATTTTCAGAAGTTGCTTATACAATATGTATAAAAGTAATTTTATATGGCTGTTTTTTTTTTTACTTTTAGTTTTCAAATCATTTTTTAAGAAAAAAAAATTATACCAATGGTAGTTTCGCGAAGGTGTATTTATCGCACAAATACTCTCTATCGTAGTATACATCTAATATTATTTCTTTGTGTTAATCAATCACCAACATGCATGCTACATTAATTCAATGCCACACTCAATGATGAATATGTCAAATTCAATATAAAATCACCTAGTGTAATTTAATTTGTTCAAATGAATTTCATTAACTTAAGTGGTTTGTATAAATCATTATGCATATAACGAAGTATTCCACGCGGGAACATATTTTTAGATTGTATTATATTTACATGCCCAGTGTCTGCTAAGAGCACATTGTTTTTCTGCAGAAAACCTTAACAATGTACGCCTTTCTCAAAGTGTATAATTGCATCACATTCATGAATTACGTTTCCGCCCAAAGGAACTAATTTTGAATTCTTGTAAAGCGTAGAAAACTATATAATTTTACCTTAGGGCAAAGAGCAATGAGTAGTATATGTTCTGGGAGTATATTTCCATTTTATGGTTTACAAGTGTCACTTAGCTTACAAATACTAATGTGCTTTGTGTTAATTGTTCCAATTTAAATATAGTAGGTCTGGATAGCTGGATACTTATACATAATAAACAGGTGTTACTACAACCTTACCAATACCTAAATAATATATATATATATATATATATATATATATATATATATATATATATATATATATATACTCATGAGCAAAAAAATGAACCAAGAGTAATATATATATATATATATATATATATATATATATATATATATATATATATATGCAAAACAGATGGATCAAGAGTGAAAAAATTTAGAAATTGATTTTTCAATATTTTCCAGGTATTTTTGTTAATTTTAACTGATAATTTCTATGTTACAGATCATTATTATTATAGCATATAATAATAAATAGAAAATTTAATTCTAAACATTATAAGACCGCATCTTTGCGAGGATATAAAACCGAATTGCAGGATTAAGACAGTCAAAAATGACTTACAAGTAGATTTTTGATATTTAAGAAAACAAAAAGTCAAAAATCTCTTTCTGTAGTGAAGCGAATTGGTCAACGGTTCAAGGTCGAATGCTTGGTAAAAGGAAAATCTGGATCTGGTTGCCCTAGACCATTCACTTTGAAGGACGGCCACATGCTTAAATTTACTGTTTTGAACGATTGAAAGAAAACTTATGTTGACTACAAAGCAAAGAATTCAAAACAGGGGCGGGAAATTCTCTTTATAGATATACGATATAAAGGCGAATTTTAGAAATTAGATTGCTTTTTCTTCAACGTGCGCAAAACATCCATTATTTTATCTAAGAAGAACATCAATTTTAGAAAGAGATTTTTTCTCTTATGGCAAGAAAGATACACACTGGTTCATGAATGTTTTCTGGTCAGATGAATCAAGATTTTGTCCAGTTATTGAGGATTCCGATGCTCCCGAATGTGGCAATCGAAGAAATGGAGACAGATAAGTTGCAGAAAAAACAAGTTAAACACGGGAATTGAGAGATAATAGGATGGGGAACTTTTACTGCAGCAGGAGTTGGGGAACATATTTGATATGCGAAGTCAATCAATGGTAAGGTATACTTTCGAATATTAGAAACAGGAGTGTTACCAAGTAACCAGAAGCTGGGAATATCTTAGAACATAATTTACAACACGATAATGCCTCTGCCCACATTGCTAAAGTCACAACAAAATGGTTTTCTGATAATTCAATTGATGTGATATGTTGGCCATGTGAAAGCCCCGATATAAACCCAATCGAGAATATTTGGCCCATAACATCTCGTGCATTGGCCGGAAGAATGAAATTAAGAAAAGAATGACAAACCATGGGAAGCTGTGCAAAGCGAATTACGTATCTTCTCTTCTCAGGGTTCCATTTTTGATAGCATGTCTAAAATGTTTGATCTTTAAAAAAAATCAACGGGAAATGCGATCCCATACTAAGCATTTATTAAAGTAAATGTCTTGTTCTGTGTTATTAGTCTCGTTTAAGTTTCCTTGTTCAATTGTTCTTTGTTCAATATAGCTTTTAGAGCAATAAAATGTATGAAATTAGTTTGGCCCATGTTTTTTCTCTCGAATGTATTTAATATAACAAAAATTAGACACAATTACTGTGTAGAGGTATACCTTTGCCTATTGTAGGAATAGGAATATAACTCAAGGCGTTATTGCTTTCAAGTCCGAACCGCAAAGGTTATTTTTTAAAATACTTTGACCCCAATTTTTACACCATAACTTGACTTTGACCCTTTGACTTCAAATTACTGGTCTAAAACAGAATAAAAAGATTTTCCCAAATCAGAATTCCGTTATGTCAAATCTCGAGTCTGTAGACTTTAAATTGATAGAGTCGTTTGCAAGGGAAATGTACACACACAGAAAGACACAGAGAAAATGTAACTTTCATGGCCTTCTCTCTTTTTTCACAAATATGTATTGAGTCTATATAAATGTAGCTCTATTTTATCGCCTCACAGTTGTTTAAACTTTTGTCCGACAATAATTATGGATTTGGACAAGCGAATTCCACTGCAGATATTTTAAATCTAATGCCGTCGATGATCGTAGGTCAATACAATATCAAATAAATACTGGTGTACCTCAGCGGCCGGCGTTTTGGCCTTTATAATTATTGACATAAATAATCTCCTTGATAAAATTGTCTCTGAGTGGGGCATATTTGCTGACGATCTTGAGCTATAAAGCGATGGAAAAACGTTTTAACGCATATCGAAGGCAATGAAGCGAAACCACACCCGAGGAACTTCGATCTGTAGTTGAATGAAGACAAAAATGGAAAGACACGTTCAATGCAGCCAAAACTAAGCTTGTCTCTCTTAATAATTACAATAAACCTTCTCACCAACCAATCGCTATGTATAAAGATACATTACCTAATAGTACTTCGTTTAAAAACACCGACTTAATGATCGTAGGGGAATGTGTTGGAACAGATATATCGAGGCTATTGCAAAAGTTGCAGCGATTAAGGTGTGCTATCTCTAACATTCTAGAAAGTTACTATCGACTGAAAGTATCCTACAATGCCTACATTCGAACATGTATGAATTCTTATTGTCACATTTGCGTTCGTGTATCTGCTTCTAGTCTATCCCTTGTTACTAGATTCCAAAAAGAGTAGCTGATAGGTTCTTAACTGTCGTCTAAGTTCGAACCTATGCCCCATCTTTAATGGTGCATGTTCAGAAAAAATATCAGATCTTTTACCCCCTTTACATAAATATTCGTCAAATATTGTAACGATAACTCGATTTACTATTTTATGTACTGTATTTTTCCTTCTATCATGTTTATAGTCATTTTCTACGTGATACTAGGGGGGGAACGTGACTTATTATTTTCGGATTAGTTACTTATTCATTATTTATTTCTTACGCTATTGATATGGAATCAGACGGCATTCCAATAACAAACCGTTGTACTTACACCTAACAATTATATGACAGAAAACAAACCAACAATAAAAAAAAACAGACAAATAACTAAAATCTAATACACATGTCTTTATTTTACACGGTAAGTTTTCTGGTTTTATTTTTTTCTTCATTTTTCTTTTTTCAGTTCGTTTTTGTTCTTTGATTTCATTGAAGAAAACAAACCAACATTAAAAAACAAAAAACAAATAATAGTGAAATAAATGTTTTTGCATTTTACACGGTAAGTTTTCTGGGTTTTTTTTCTCTTTTTTATGCATTTTATTCTTTCCACTTCGTTTTCTTTGTTTGTTTGTTTGTTTTGCTTTAATGTTTTCGGTAGTCTGTGGCTGACAACGATGATTGCCGGTCTCGCCCAATAAATGCTTGACGGGAATTCACGAGAAATTGGGTCAAATTATGTAGGACTACCTGCGTTTTTATTTTTATTTTTCCCCCTTTTCTTGGACACTAAACAACTACAAAAAACACCCTTTCTTAAATTTTTGCCCCAATTTTTGCCATTAATTCTTTTAGTTTTACGAACAGAAAACAGACAGATAAATATAACATTAAACAGATTTGGGCCCCTTGGCTTGCCAGGGCGGAGGCAAATAAATATAGTTTCATTTCTCCACCAGAACGGGGGTTGTGCAAATATAAACCATAATGTCATTTTTTCCCACAAAATTTGGACACTAACAGAATAAATTAAACATAAATGATTACCGGTTTATTTCGTTTACAAAATAAAGTCCGTTGTTTGCATTTACAGAAAGTTTACTCCCCTTATATATTAGCTAACTCCGTGGGAGTGGCATCTATAAATATAAAAGCGAAAATGTGTTTGTGTCTGTGTGTGTATGTTCGCTTCTTCTTGTGTATGATTTGGCTAGCAGGGCAAAACTAGGTCAGATTCCTACCAGTTGTTTAATTCACTTCATAAACCTACATATAACGCCCTTATCAGTTCCTCTCTCTCATGACAAAGATAGTTAGGTGACTGGCTGTTTTAGCCTTTCGTTTCCACTTTCAGTCAAGGCTCCGGGGTTCAATCCAAATAAAGCTTTCTTTTCTTTTTTGAACACATCCAAATACCCGGGCAACGTCGAGTACCCTACGCTAGTATGATAATAAATACGAAATCAGCATTAATCAAAGTATCGTGTTTAACCGTATTAGCGGTTTCCTATACTATATATATATATATATATATATATATATATATATATATATATATATATATATATATATATATATATATACATATACACATATATACATATATATATATATATATATATATATATATATATATATATATATATATGTATGAAATAAAATTGAATGTCGTTTGAACGGTCGGATTTCCATCATAGCTTGAAGTCGTTTGTTTCGTTTATGGTTTGAGTTAGTTGCCTGAGTACTTTCATTGATAAGCTGTGGTACAGCGAAACAGTACTGTATATGACTATATATATATATATATATATATATATATATATATATATATATATATATGCATATATATGTACGTACATATAAGATAATAGTAAATAGTGACAAAATATACGCACACGCACACAAACGCCCGCATAAAGGTACGTATATATACGTGTGTGTGTTTTAGTATATATATATATATATATATATATATATATATATATATATATATATATATACATATATATAAATATATATATATTTATTCGTATCAGTATTATTAACACCACGAAATATATTCGTATATGATTTAATACGCGATTAATCATGAAGCGATGATATCAAATAACCCCCCCAAAAAAAACATATATTTCGGACATTGTTTAATCTTAGATTGAAACGCCTTATATTTAATTATTTTTGTTGTATTCGTATTGATTAGAAATGAAGCTGTGTTTATTAAGTTGTTACCAGATGGACGATGACTCATTCCATTGTCAACTCGTGAATCATAGAAGTGAAAAATCGATTTCATACTTCCCAGCTATATGGAATTCAATCATTGCTATTATTTACCTGCGGAAACTGTAGTAATTCAGTAGGGGGTATGAAAATCGACTCTGTAAACTCTTCATTAGAAAGGTAGTCATCATGTTGACAGACAAATCAATAAACATGTCGAGATAAACGCGACCTTCCCATTTAATAATGACTCAAGTATATATGCATTATGAGTCACACTGCTTCAGGATTGTATATGTGAACCAAAATGGTGACTAAGACTTTATCCATCATGCCATTAATACATTCTAACGTTATCATATGTGTCGTGATTTTTTGACATTTTTATAATGACTTTTTAAATGAAATTGCAATCAGTAAAAGTATACCATTACTTACAAAAAACATACTTAGAAATCGTATTAAGATAGGTAACGAAATGGAAATAAGAAACATGTGTTTTCTTCTAAATTTATTTTAGTACACTTGCAATTATATATATATATATATATATATATATATATATATATATATATATATCATCCACATACATCACTGTTTAAATAAATGTATTAATGATGTAGACAACTTTGAGCATAAAACATTTTATAAAATTATTCGTTTCGGCATTAGAAAATGCAAAATATTTTATATGGCAAAACATAATTTAACAAAACTTCGCTTAACTCATGTCAGGGCCGTTTTCGATTTGCAAGTAAGACCACAAATATGACAAAACAACGTTGCCGGATGTGCTGTAGTAGCCACCTTATGTGAATGTCGTTCTTGCTTTTGGTTGTGAGATTTTAGATAATTTACAAACCAACCTTTTACAAAAGGTAGCCGTCACATATATAGCACTTCAGTTCCTGTTGTAATTTATCTGACATATTTTCGGATTGCAATCTAAAACACGGTTCAAGGCAGCAAGATTTACACGACACTTTTAACAATCTCATGACGGTCTCTAATTATGTACATTCATCTCTAGTATTTTCAAGCTCTTTTTCAGAGAATCCCTAAACATTTTTCTTTGATTATGTTTTCTTTTATTGTACCCCTATCTATCTCGCTATGCAATAGGTGTTTAGGGGGTCGTTTTTACTGTCCAACATTTGATCGTTGAAAAACTACATTGCCAGACCTTAGAGTAAAAGTATTGGACAATAGTATTGGATAAATCATATTTTTCTTCATAACATCAATATTTTATCTACAATTTAGTCAGTATATTTCTATTACTATTCTAAATTATATTTGGGGTAGTAACCACAAATTCAATGCTTCGAAAGTTTATATTTAAGGAAAATATTAATTAATAAACGCAAAAGTATTGCATACACTTTTTAAAAAAAATATTTTTCTGAAACAAATTGAAAGACTTCGTTAGCGTGCTGCAATAATGCAAAGAGTTTTCACTGACCTTCAGACCGCTTTATATTAAATTATTTTTATAAAATTCTTTCTGTTTGGGCTCACTCCTATGAAGTCAACCAGTTAATTTATAAACATGCCTAAAACTAAGGAGTTGTCAATAGACATACGTCAAAAAATCATTGATAAGCACAAAGAAGGAAAATGGAATCGAATAATATCAAGGGAACTTTATCTACCACTTAGTACAGTTGGAAACGTTATTAGAGAGTTTAAAAACCCTGGGGAAGTTGCGGCAAGTCTTCCTAGATATGGCCGGGGAAGCAAATTAAACGAAAAATAATAAAGGTGGAAAAGAAGAAAGGTACACAGACACTTTTTACTCGTGGTGAAATTCAAACCGAGTTAGAGAAGTCGGGATTAATGTGAGCAAGGATACAATCAGTAGAGTTCTAATCGTGCAGGTTTTGTATCAAGGTTCCCTAGAAAAAGCATAAACATGTCAGATCACGTCTGAATTATGTTAAACTTATGGAGAATAAGCCCAAGGACTTGGGAACAAGGTAATTTTTTTTTACATGGGTGTCACGACTTATCAAGGTCCAGAGGCCACTCGAGGATAAGGGTTAATAGGTATACATTAGTCATTGTGATTTTAGCATAGTAAACAGTGGGAATTGTGTAACTTGGATTAATTAGGGGGACGATTCGGTTAGAACTTGTTCACATTGGACTTTTTCTTTTTTTCCATAGGTACCAACACATTATCAAGGCCAAGAGGTCACTCAAGGATAAGGGTTAAAGAGTTTGCAGTAGAAATGGGACAATATAATAATCATTAGTAATGAAAATTTGTTAAATTTGATAACTTATATGGAACGGCTCATCAAGAACGTATTTACGTTAGACTTGAAGACAACCATATTGTAGTCAGCCGGAAAGCAGGAAAACGGAAGACAATTCCACAGGGCTGCAGTTCTAATAAAAAAGCTTTGTTCATGGAATCTACGTTTAGGTTTATGCACAGATAAAGAGTGGGGGAATTATTGATAGTGTTTACAGCTAGACGAGTGTTTCTTGTGAAAGTTTGGCGAGGGGGGACCATAGATTGAAGCTCAGTCGAACACTTTCCATGAAAATAACGATACATCAGAGACAAACTCCCAACATCTCTTCTGTGAGATAGAGGTTGCAAGGAAGAGAAAAGGACATATCCCACGAGGCTACGAAGTCTATTTTGAACTCTATCAAGGCAGGACAAGTCCTTTCTAGCAGCTCCTGCCCAGATGTGGCAACAGTATTCCATCATTGGACGTACCTGGCTCTTATATAGATAGAGAATTGCATCAGCAGTGAGATATCTACTGGATCGATAGAAAGATCCCACCATTTTTCCAGCGGCCTTGGCAACAGATTTGATGTACGTGTTCCATTTAAGATCAGGAGTAATGGTCAAGCCCAGAAGCTTGTCAAAACCTGAGGCCTCCTGAAGACGAGAGCCATTCATTTCAATTGATGCCAGATGGGGATCAGAATGTTGATGATGTAAAGAGAGAAGCTTGGTTTTAGATGCATTAAAAGTAACCAGCCACTCCTTTCCCCATTGTACTACATGCTCAAGATCAGCAGAGAGAGAATTGGAGAGAACTTGGTCGTTTACTGTCTTAGATGAGCTACCATAAATGGTAGTGCCGTCAGCATAGATGTCTACAAATGATGTAAGGATGTGATTTGGAAGATCATTAATGTAGATCGGGAAAAGAGTTGGGCCCAGGATGGACCCCTGAGGTAATCCGGTCAGACGAAACGAAAATCGAAATCCTTGGAAGAAACAAATCAAGATATGTATAGTGTAAAAATGGGTCCGCCTATAACAAAAAGAATGCAATTTCTACGATAAATTTTCCGATGGTTCAATTATATAATGTAGGTGTTTCTCATCCAAAGCTTCTTGTGAATTAGAAATCATCAATGGTAGAAGGAATTGACGTATTTAGAGAAAGGTTATAATCGATTCATAGTTGTCACAGAGCACCGGGAAGATACAGAAGAAACTTTCAAGAAAAAAAGGGTATTAAGCATATATAATTCTTCTTACATATGAACTGTAAAAATATCCCGTGTGATTAGTCTGATACAACATGACTCGGTTTACACGCCAATATTATGCCCCCTGGCTAACAACATACATACGATGTATACGTTTATTATCTGTCTGTAAAAGAACAATATCTTACATCAACTAGATAACACATGGCACTTTTTTATATCATCTCCTCCAATATAAACCAATATCAACACTATAAGTTACTGTTTTGTTTTAATTTTCATTATAATGCCATCTAAACACTGGATATGTAAAATGTTTATATGCATGTATTTTACAAAATATCTGAACGAACGAAACATTTATTTTCCTACATGCTCACAGAAATATACTAATAATATGTTTTAGTAAAGAAACATACACTGGATTGATAGATAAATATGTCAGAGAAAAATGAAATGTGTTCATGTTATTAACTATGTATGTCTACTCGTTAATTAAAATCGTTTTTTAACGTATTTGAAATATTTAGTTATATTCTAACATGTGCATAAATGATAGATACATACACATCATTCATATTTTTAAACGAACCTTACTTCCTTTTGAAAGGCAGCGCCACGTATGATTCATCTGCCTCATAATTCTACGAAAATAGTCTGGGCTTCTTAAAGGTTTCCGTATCATATATCAATTCTACCGCTCGTAATTTCTAACTATTGACAATTTCCTTCGAAAGGTTACCTGCCCAAGATGTTCTCCTGTTTTAAGAATAATGGTCATTATGACTTAATCGGTTGCTGAATCGATCTATTATTTTCTAGTGGACTAGTTCCGAACCCAATTCATTCCATTTTAAATTGTAACGTACTTAGCCTTTATTTACTGGATAAATACTGGTTCTATCTTTATACTACATTTCATAGCAGCCATCATGTGTTCTTTAAACATTTTCGTTTATATATTAATTTATTTTTTATTTCTGACTATTATTCTCATCTCTATTAGTTGTTGTTTTCCATCTTTATTGGTTATTGTTTTTTCATCACGTTTCGGCAAACTATTCCTATGGCATTCGTCAATGGTAACCACGACGGATAGAAACTTCGAATCTACTAACTGCATTCTCAGCAATCATTGCCATCCGTAGTTGTTGTCGTCTCACCACGTTTTGGCTAAGTAAACCTCTGGCACGCTTTGGGTATGATTGAGACCGCTATCTTCAGACAATTTCCATCTGGTACCGTAGAGATTCAACGTCTCTATCTATTTCTCTGGCCTTTGTCAGGTGGTATCCGCGACAGATAGGAACTTCGAATATCCTAACTCTGGCACGCTTTGGGTAGGATTGGGCATTGTCTGAAGATAGCGGTTTCAATCCTACCCAAAGCGTGCCACAGATTTACTTGGCCAAAATGTGGTGACACCACAACAACTCCGGATGGCAGTGATTGCTGAGAATGCAGTTAGGAGATTCGATGTTCCTATCAATCGCGGTTGCCACCTGACGAAGGCCAGAGGAATAGATGACCTTATAGTTTTCATAATTGAAAAGTTTCAGTATCATCGAATCTCGTGGATTAAAGCATAGACTAATGTAAAAAAATGCTCAGTAATTTAATATAATAAATACTAACTACAACTTGAATTTTCTGACACGCTTGTTAAATATGGTGCTATATATATATATATATATATATATATATATATATATATATATATATATATATAGTAATTTTTAAAATATATATGGCGATTAAGCTACACTGAATATTAAGCGTTTCATCCACTCAAGTTTCCTCAGGCTTATGCGCGAATTCTGTGGTTGTTTATCGTTTTTATATGGTCCTCTTCTATTGAAGATTAAAGTTAGCCAATCAGCTTTCTAGTATCCACCGCGCCCCTTCAATCAGCCAATGGACATGCATTTGATCGGACAAAGGATCTGTTTTAAAACTAGCTCTACCTACATATTGATCACTTTTGGAGAAAATACTTAAAGTTTACGCATAAATCTATACTTTCCTATATTAATTTTATGTGAGTAAATGAAGTAGTTATATATATATATATATATATATATATATATATATATATATATATATATATATATATATATATATATATATATATATGACAAGTAATCGGAATCTGGAATCCGAACAATCAGAATGCTTTAGGTTACGTTAAATGGCTTTGGAATCCGAGAATATAGCAAAATTTCTGTTTCAAAACAATTCTTTATTTTTTTTCTTGATAAAAAAAACGAAACAAAGACAATGTGTATTTTCGATAATTTGTTGATTTACAACATGAGAGTGAAAGCAAAAGAATGGGTTATGAATCCGATTAACATTGATTCAAAAACGAACATTTATTTTATTTATTGGTAACTTATTGAGAGATGACTTCCTTATCTACTGTTCGGGTGCATTCGCTAAATATCATACTCCCCTCCCATCGAGTTCACTTGATTATTACAAGGTTTTAAATGCTCTGAAGCGGTAATTCATTTTGATTCCTCCTGGCTGTACATTTACTGTGTCTGTCGTCGCGTCTGAAATCATAAAACATTTTATACGCAAGTGAAAAAGATAGCATAAATATATCACGATGTGTTTATCAAAATATTGGATAAACTACATGAAGCGAAAATATTCTGAATATTGATTTTATTAAAAAGGAAACTCCATTTACATTTTAAATTACAACTGTATCTCAAAAAAGGAGAATGAGATTCAAACTTTTGAACCCTGATTAACAGAAAAAGTGAAAAACACATGTGCTACAAATTAGTGTAATCAAATACAAGAATCTTCTACGTCCCTGAATAAGTTTATCTCTTTCTAAACTTATTTTAAAATTAGTGTCTCCTATTTGAGTTAGAATTGTGTATGACTGTGTAATAACCATTTAAAAGAAACACTTGATAACCACTCGAAATCCAAAATAAAATAAACACTGGTAGTGACACATAATTGAACGAAAATATTATGTATGTAAGTGTGTTTAATTTTCGATATTTTTAGTTATTAGACAAGATTACAAAAATTAGAATGGACGGAAAACGAATATCACTTTACGTTATTTTTATCTGTGAATCCGTTTTCTTTCTCAAAATTCTAACTTTGGTTTGTTTTTCCCCGCACGTTATCATGTAGAATCCCATTTTGGCAAAGTGATTGTGTTAAAGATGTTAATCTGTTACATGCATTAATATTGTCAGGAAATATATTATTGGAATTACTTATAACATTAATTTAAACAAGTTTATATATAAGAACTGAACAGTTACCGATATGCAATATCATTACTAAATTGATAATCTACCACAAAATCTGAACGTTTCTCGAAAAATAGAGGAGTTTACACATTAGAGTAATAATGTCTTGTAATAATAAATCAACTAATTTAAAAATTCTGAGTATACTATAGAAAAAAAAACCTATATTTTTAGGGTAGGGTCTTGATTGTCCACATTACACCTGCCATGAGTAGATACATTGTTTTATATTCTATATAATTTTGTAAATATTGCCTGTAGTGAGATTTTACCCGTTAAACGTATTAGTAAAAACTTAGGAAGAACCTACTGAATTTGTTTCCATAACATTTGGTTATCGGGTTTTTTCAGCACCATAACACTTTGCTATTTTCTAAAATTATGTTTTTCATCTGTTTATTGGAGAGTGTTATGTTAACCAGTACTAAACATACTGTATCAAAAGCAGACATGTTGTCTCCTTTGGCTGACATAACCATACTAAACTTTTTATACAACATTCGCATATTTATTAATCTGTAAATCTAAATTTTATTACTGATATATCGAACTTATTCTGAAACCAAGATAAAGTCTATTGCTGCACATGTGCACATAAGTTTGAGAGTCCAATAACATATACCTCCCAAACTAAATAATAAATAACCAACTCATGGCTGTCCAAAAGAAAACAATGCTCACACGCCGATTAACTGTTCGCACGCAAATAATTAAAACAGTAAATGTCTAGAAAATATTGAATTAACTAGCAATATTTTCTTCAGAGAGACATAACCAGGACCATTATTATGTATCCTTTTACTAAATTAACAGGTGAAAATTATTAAGAGTTTGCGACATATTTTCAATCTAATAAAATCTGGTACGTGCATGATCATGAATATTATTGCAGTGATCCTGTAAAATAAAAACATATCTACTTTATATTCTGGGTTATATATTTACACGACAAATATGGTTATTACTAAATCTATTGAAAGAGTGTGTAATAGTGGGTTTCAATTGTGTGGACATAAAATTCGGCTAAAAAAAATAACATTATCATACATTTGTTGAGACGATGAGTTATATTTTCCTCGGTGCTTCCTTTTGATTCACTTGCTTTATTTTCCCGACAAGAGGATGGTGGACCTGAAAATTAACCCTTGCCCGTTCGTCCATCCGTCTTTCTGCGTTTTTCTCAATACCTACGGATTGGGATTTTGTAATTTTGCACAAACATAAAGCATTATAGCAGTAAAAAAAAGTAACCGAACGGTTTTCCGGGAAAACTTCGAGCCCCCTCAGGGGCGACTTTCGGGTTTAAATGAGTAAAATATACACTTTTATGCTTATTAAAAAAAAAAGTATACCTTGGATTTTTACACAACTTTCTGAAGATTTGTAACAAACTGAATTCTATATAATGTTGTTTGTCTATATTTCGGGATAACTCTTGTGTGCAACAGGGGCTCTTTTAGAGCTAATAAAACACTCCATTTTGGGGACTATTTTACCATATTTGTCCAAAATTTTATGTGTATGTCTATTAAGCAGATTTGCTGATACTTAACTACAACTTAAATATATTAAGGTCTTGGGGACTTTGGGGGCTAAATTGTGGGGTGGCAAATGATGGACTTAGTCGTTCTATTTATTTTGTCTGGTGCAGAACACATATGTACATATGTTAAAACCTAAAACTGCTCTTTTATATATTTTTCCCAGAGTAGAAAGATGGAAAGATATAGATTAATTAATATTAAATGTATATCTCGTTTACTATTTTCATGTTCTAAAGGAGAAATATATTTAAATTAGCGTTAACAGATTTCTAAATGTTTTACTTTACGTTTTCTGATTAATGAATTTTTTTCCCTTGAGTTTTGTCTACACGAATACCAGCCTGATATAAACTTTTCATGCTTAGGATAAACAATAATAATAATAATAATAATAATAATAATAATAATAATAATAATAATATTAATAATAATAATGATAGTGATAATGATAATGATAATAATAATAATGATAATAATAATAAACAAGAGATAATGATAATGATAATTATGATAATAATAATGATAATGATAATAATAATGATAATGATAATGATAATAATGATAATGATAATGATAATAACAACAACAACAACAATAATAATAATAATAATAATAATAATAATAATAATAATAATAATAATAATAATAATAATATTACTTCTCCAAAAGAATTATGACCACGTACTTTCCGTTTTGTCGTTATATTGATTCCAGTTCTCACGCATACATCGCTAGAAAACAATCTAGTTAATTTATACCAATAGCTTAATGGCACATTCTATAACCGAATTAATTAGTTGAGAAACCAATCAAAATTCAAAATAGTCGCAATAAACCAGACATATTAGTATTATATTTTATTTATTTATCTATTGGCGTAGAAAATACGTATTTCGTACAAAGCCTTCGACATAAATGACGAGACACTTTTGTCTAATAAGTATCTAATTCACTGAAAACAATCCTTTAAAAAAAATCGATCCTCCCTTTACACGTAAATCTTACTGCTTGTGATTCTCTAATATAATTCATAATCAGTATATGGTAAACGATAGCATATTTATTTACCAGACGCTACGTCATCACTCTTTCTTAGATATTATCCGATTTTTATATTTTTCGTGTGAATGACGACAAGACTTATCGGAAATAATTGAATCACCCAATTGTCTAATTACATTATTATACACACGTACATTGCTCAATCGGTTAGAAAGGTATCATGCTTTTATCGTTGTGCAGCATCTTTAGGACAATTTGGTGAAAATTAATAGTCTTGTTAACATTGTAAGAAAATTATGTTTAAATCTTTTCCGACTAAATAAATAAAGCAATAAATGAATAAAGACTGTCTTATGTTTTACGTAATCAAAATAAAGTGTTTTTTTCATGTGAATTCTCAACTATAAGGCGTTGTTTTAACAAAAAATATATAAACTCTCTCTAATATTTACTTAAGAAGACAAGTGAAACATGAATGGTCCCCGGTGAGTGCACAGAAAACGAGGCATAAAATATGACTAACTTAAACAGTAGTAGTTTTAAAATCAAGTTCTATATTACTAATTTTATTAAATTTTAACAAGACAATAGCACTAACTATTCGGCCCGGATTTGTTTGGTCCACATGTACTGTTCATAAGTATATATATATATATATATATATATATATATATATATATATATATATATATAGAGAGAGAGAGAGAGAGAGATACACATATATGTATATATATATACACACATATATATTTATATGTATATATATGTATATATATATGTATATATATATATATATATATATATATATATATATATATATAATTTATTATAAATATACGAACATATAACAACGTTCAAAGGAAAATACAGAATAATAATAAACACATTGACGGCAGCAGGTAAAAGATTATAATTTTTGCCCTTCCAGCCGTCAAAAGTGAAGATCAAAGAACTTGCTGGAGTACTTAGAGGAATATGGAACCCGGGGAAATCAATATAATATTAATAATTGTGGGACCACTTGGATCATTAAAAAAAGAAAACTTGGAAAAACGTAACAGAAATCGGAATCCTCGGGAAGATTGGCATTATGCAACAAACGGTAATGTTGAAAAAGGGGAATGATAAAGAAAGGTTTTTGAGTATAGAGACTCGTTCTCATTAATTTTCATTTCGAACCAGCCATAAATAAACTGCAAAAGGAATATAAAAAGCCAACCAATTGAACTGATACACAACAAGAGAAAATGGCTATTCCTCTTCGCATCCTTTTTTTTCCTCTACCTTTTATCTTTTCACCGCTCTTCTCCTACCGCCTTATATTTTTCTTTGCTGCTACTTCCTTACCAAAAAGTAATTGGCGTCAGCGCGATTGGTACTGCACCAAATACTCAAAGGTAACGGATGTGACAACCAAGAAGAGAAAATACTAAGCATACTTCCATTGGATTAGTGTGAAAAGAATTCGTACTTTAGTAGAAGCTCATTTCTTGAGACGAATAAAAATCAATGGTAAAGGGATGCTGCGATAATCCAATCTTTTTTGCAAATGGTATCGAAAAAGCTGGAGAGTACTAGAAATCTGGGGAGGTTGTTGTCACTAAGACTTCAGGAAGTACTACAGGTTATTCTCACAGCGAATTATTTGATGATTACCTGTTTGTAAAGTCTTAATAAGTGAAATATTATACAAATGTTCGGACATTATATGTAAGCCCGATATCTGAAATCATATAACTAGAAATGTAATTCCTATCCCCCCAAAAAATACTAATACCGCCAGCAATACTACAATAAATAAGAGAAACGGATAGAGGGGGAAAGGAAAAGATCTAGCGGTTAAAGTCGTGAGTAAACATTCACTCGATGAGTACTAAAAACACTTGGACTGTGGGAAAGAATATCCCTACAAGAATTCCAGTGTGGGCAAAATATTTTCTAAATGTGATGGACATATGTAGAGATTATTGTAAACAAGACTAGAAAACAGAACTAGTTATTGGCATTAAGAAATCGCTGATGATAACCTGTGAGACCAGACCTAGTTAATGCAAAGCATAATAATAATAATAATAATAATAATAATAATAATAAAAATAATAATAATAATAATAATAATAATAATAATAATAATTGCCATTGATATTACTATCATTATTATAATTACTATGAATATGATAATTTTAAATAATACTAATAGTAAGTATTATTAGCATTTATGGTTATTATTACTGACATAAATATGATGATGACGATGACGACGACGATAATAATAATAATAATAATAATAATAATAATAAGAAGAAGAAGAAGAAGAAATAGAAGAAGAAGAAGAAGAAGAAGAAGAAAAAATAGAAGAAGAATGGCAACGGCAGAGTCATATATTCAATCACAATATATTTTTTCGATTATTTTACAATTCTTAGAAGGATACACAATGTTTTATGTTCAATTTGGATATCCTTCTTTTAGATAATTTAAAAATATAATAGTAAGTGTTGCGTGCGTCCAGACATAATTGTTATACAAGCCAAAAATTGAACCATATCGTAAACTTAAATAATAGAAGAAATAAAAAATCGTATGTTTCTTTCTTTAGTTGATTTTTATTTAAGTATACATAATTGTCTGAAAAAAATACTAGCGTAAATATGTGTGCCTATTTATTGTTTGATATCACAATGTTAAACAAAAAAACGTTCGTGTTTCTGAAAGATTTCTTGACATTAAAATTGATTACAAAATGCTGGAAAATGTTCATTAGAAGAGATATATGAAGGATGTTGAATGTATTAAGTTAGTTGAGCCGTGCTTAACCCAGATATACTAAAATGAGATTCCATCTTAATTAATAAATTTTATTTTATCGATGATAAGACTAAAAAAAATAGTTACATGTTTAGTTAAGTAGAGACGAATTTTCATAAAAAATAAACATGCTCAATAGAATGAATAATGGTTAGGCTGTCTATTCCAATGATAACGCCTCATAATATTTTCCATCAATAATAGGTTTTCGAAAAGGAACTAGTCTAATTAGACGCAGTACAAGTGTAACGTAAAGTAATGCGTTCTGGTGGCGATGAGGTCATTGTACGCGTTTTTGATATCGTTTATGTTTTTGTAGCATTTCTCACGCAGATTGTTGTCGGGATACTTGAACAAAGTGGTAGTCGGTAAACGAGAGATCTGGAGAGTATGGCGGATGAGGCGGCCTTTCATAATCCAGTACGTTTATCTTCTTCATTGTAGGTTTAGCAACGTGTCGTGGAGACGAATTGAGCTTTCTCTGCTGATTAATGATGGGTGATATTTTCGAAAGTTTCTCATAAATTCTTTGGAGTTGTTGAACATAATTTTCCACAATAATGGTTTCACACACACACACACACACACACACCCCACACACACATATATATATATATATATATATATATATATATATATATATATATATATATATATAAACTGTAATGAATGAGACCGATCGTAGACAAAAATCAGCTAGCATAACATGTGTTTGTGTAGCTCCGGCTTCTAGAAGTATCCCGTGGTTTTGTTGGTGTCTAACCACAGAGCTGAGCCCTGCTGGTTGTTTTAAGGGATCGACTTTTAATCGCAAGTCACAACAAGGTCGAGGTAAGTGTTTTTCTTATTGAGTATTGGAAGGAAACATTACACTTCGTAACTACATTTCTTATGGTTGGCGTTTAATCCGTGAGGAACTCATTTATCATTTTTTTTTTTTTATCTTTCCAATCTTTCTCAATTGGTCGGAATTCATCTTATATGTAACGCCTACTTCACCAGTTGTATTTTGATTACCGTCGTCTAAGGCTCTTTATTAATTATTGTCAACATCCGATGGCAATCACGCTCATCATCTTCAAGACTCTGTTCGCCGTCACGAAATTTCTTAAACCACTACTGTGCTGTGTAACTTGTAAATTGACCGCTTTTTTTTTTGCTCAACATACACCTCCAAACATCCGCGGAACGCCGGGATGGAGTGAATCCAATACATACAAATATATAAACATAGACACATAATACAAATTCATAATGATCGCTTTAATAGTTTAGGAGTGATTCCAATAATAAAAATATATAAATATATACACATAATTAAAATTCATAATGATCGGTTAATTATATTAGGTGTGGATCCAATACATGCAAATATATAATCATATAAACATATTTAGATGTGATAATCATCTGCCAATTAGTTTAGCGATGAGTGCAAGACATAGAAATATATGCACATATACACATAATTAATATTTTTAAATATCGGTGAATTAATTTAGGAGTAGATCAAATACAAATGCCATTACTTGATCTATTTATGTGATTTTTGGAATGTAACAAATAAGTTGATATATTATTTATATATTGAATATGGCATTTTCGTTACGTAAATCCAAAAAAATATTCTGTATTTTTTCTTTATAAAAATGTCCTTGTGTACTTATTACATGGTCCGTGATATGACCTTAAACCATATCTGATGGTGAGGCACCGGCTTGGTAAAATATCAATAATGAAAAATAAAGATTTAATAATGTATAGCTTTGAAACCCTTTGCTTACCAAGAGGCGGATCTATCGAAATATATACATGATGAGAATATGTATATCTTGCACATGTTTCTTCGTAACTGCTGCCCTACAAAGTAAAACCCATATCTCTTTAAATAAAAAGATATATGCATTTAATAAGGACATTTGACTTTGCACTTTGGTATATCAATTGCGCGTGACTCAAACGGGGCTTTTATATTCTCTTAGAACCAAACTGGTCGTGTATTTTCTCTGGACTGATTCGGAGATTCTGCTTTAACTTCTATAAAGCAGTGTTAAAAATAAGTTATTGTCTACAATATTTACAACAACTTCTGTGTGTGTTTTTATATATCTTTTTAAGCTGATTTATTACTACCAAAACTTTTCATATTCAGTACTTCAACTTGTAGTATACACCATGTTTTTGTACATCGAGCTTTCTAATGTATTGCAGTTTTCAACTTCAGATACTTCTTTTTAGCTCGTATGGATATTTGTGAGATTCTAGTGTTATATTGATTGACATAGATACAAGAAATATTTTCTTTAGCTTTGACCATATGGAGATTAACCCCAGATATGTTGATATCACAGTGAATACATCAGTATCTTAAAAAAACAGTTTTACCGAAACCATCCAAATAAGATAATCTTCTATCTCGAAAACGACTAAATCCCCCAATGTGTATACATAGTTCCCTTACCTTCGAGAAGATGAATCTCTTTTTTATAATTTTTTCAAAAAAACGGAGAGAAACAGTAATGCGGTTACAACGTTTTCTTTTCAAATCCTTTACTGAGAAAAATGGACTCACCGGAAAATTTACTGAAGATCCCCCATTTAACATTGGTAATTACCTTCCATCATTATTTAAGCAGGCGAGTACAATTTTACATTTTATGTACATGTAACGCGTTATTAAATACCTTGTTACGTAGATTATATATATATATATATAAAATGAAAAGTGCTGAAACATTTATACAACGTCTAAATAAAGCAAACACACTACATAAATTGCAAACTCAATTAAGCACACACTGCAAAAACATAAACTGGGCAAAAACAGAATAATGTACATACCAGAACTACGACATGTTAAACGCCGTTTCATAATTTCGAAAATGTGTTTTGTACTACAGTTGAAAAAAACCTCAAATGGAAGAGTGCAAAAACCATTGGACTCCTGGGAAAGATGTATCCTTCCAAGTACAGTTAAAGTGTATGAATATGGCAAACGAAATAGACAAAATTAATAGCTGTTGTTATAACGTGAAACCAGCCGAGTTGCTAATCAGAATAGATAAGAATAACTGGATATCCGATTAATTAATATGGATTTCAAATACTATTGCATATTACAACGTATTGCCAGCGAATATGTGATCGCCAGTGTTTGTCTGCTTGTGATCAACGTAGTTAGCGTAATAGCTGTAAGTGGCATATTCATCACGCGTTTTCTTCTCCGCTTGGTGTGTTAGTTTAATTCAGAAGGTTTAAAACTAACGAGGGCAGGTAAGGGTGTTTGGCGAAGGTTACACTTACAAATATTTTTTTTACATATGCATCACCACTTATCAAGGCCCAAGGGACACTCGAGGATAAGGGTCAAAGGGTATACAGTAGAATTTGGGCAACATAGTAATCGTTAGTAATGATCATTACGTAAATGTGTACACTTATTTGGAACGGCTCATCAAAAACTTGTTTGCGTTAGACATGAAGAAAACCATATTGTAGTCAGCTGGAAAGCAGGAAAACTGAAGACAATTCCATAGACTGTAGTTCTAAGAAAGAAGCTGTGTCTATGAAATCTACGTTTAGGTTTAGGCACAGATAAAGAGTGAGGGTAATGATTGATAGTGTTTTCTGCTAGACGGGTATTTCTTGTGAAAGTTTGGCGAAGGGGGATAATAGATTTGAGCTCATTCGAGCATCTGCCATGAAAATAACGATAAAGCATAACAAACTCGCAACACCTCATGTTTCGTTTCTCTTAAAGCAGCCAATTCATTCCTAAGGATATAATGACAAGAATTAAGAGGTGTGCCTCAGAAGAACAAGAAAACTTCCAGGAACAAATCTATACAGTAAAACATAACTAAAGAAATAAGCAGTGAGGAATATCGGAAATGAAGTCTCTGAACCATTAAAATTGTTGAGCACAATAGAACTTGCGTATTTGGACCAGAAGATGAGAAACAATTAACTACGCCGAAATCATTATACAAAAAAAATCGATAATGGAAGAACCTACGTCAAAAGATAGGAAAGGCGTAAAAGTATAACAGACTTGGTAAAACACACTAAATTTTCTCATAAAGATATAAAGACTGATTTCTTTATCATCGTAGCGAGACATCGTTAAGACGACCGATACTAGAATCTATGAAACCAGAAATAAAACTTCAAGAAAATAAAAAAAAATTTGGTGAGAAAGCTGTACATAGATTATTCGTAAGTATGAGAATTGAAAGAGAACCACGAAAACACATGTGTGTGCATAAGTAAATGACGCGTAGTCAGAGTAAAACGATCTCTATTTAAGCTGCATGGATTAACGTGATTAGAAATAACAACATTAAAGCTAAAATAGATCAAGCATAATAAAACAGTACATAAACAATCTGTAGAAAAATAGATAAAACTGAGAAATATAAGCATATGCACTAGGTCATGGGAATGGCATTACATCGAGGGAGCTGCATACTACTTGACTTGAGACATACGTACAGATTGTTCGCATAGAACCGAAAGTTTATGCTGGTGAACAAAAACCACAACATTCTTTTGGAAAAAGAGGTAAAAACGGATGACTCATCAAACCTAAACACATGGACGACAGGCTAATTACTAAGCTACAAATTTTCTGCCAAATTTTAGAGTTTAATGTACTAGCGGTGGAGGTTGACGGTCAAATAGATCGAAAAATAAATTAATTCGCAGAACTTGCCGAAGGACTTGACTTAAGGTATATGGGACATGTAGAGAGTAAATATATTACACTAACTGTGAGAACAAGAGAAACAGTCCCAATGAATTTGGAAAAATACGAGTAGAAATCGGAATCAAGAGGGTGATGGACGTGAATGCTGAATACAGATAAAGCCATCAGGAAACGCTAAGGGGTGTAGGAACAAATCTACAAGATGGACAACCGTCCAATGGTGATATAACAAAGGTAACAATTGATAAATAGAAAGAATTAAAAAAATTGAAACCGAAACATCGGAAAATTGTGAATCCACTATCCCTCATGCCCCCATAATAATTGTAGTAGCGCCATAGAATGACACTAGATAAAATAGCTAGGTAGTTTAAAGACAAATCGAAAAGCCGAAACAAAAGGTACTAACCAGACCTCCAGTTATAGATGCGAAGTATTCTGGGAGTCTTATCGGTACCGACATTGTTATCTAGAGTTAACGGCTGTTGCAATGATGCAACATCATTTCTAAAGATTTTCGAAAGATGTGGTGAATACTGCAAATCTGAAAACAAAACGTTTATCAACCATATTACAGGGGACACCAAGGATTGTTGTCAGTGGGCAATCTCTGATGACAAAATATGTTAGTACACCTAGTCACTAAGATAATAATAATAATAATAATAATAAAAAATAATAATAATAATAATGTAATAAAATAAACAAGTAGACATCCTATAATGCAAGTAATATTAATGTAAAATAAAGAAATATGTGATGAATATGTTTCATCAAATAACAAAAAATTTCACACTTACAACAATTAACAGGAAAGAATACCAATCATATTGAAAATCAAATGATAATTTATCACAGTAAAATATATTTATATTAAATAAAGGACAACTCAGTTTTCTCTAAATAATACATGAATGAATTAAGCATCATGATTGTAAGAGCGGTACTTACTTTATTTACGTACATTGTTTATATGAAATTTATTTTCGTCTTCATTTTATATAATTTTCGTAATACGCCAGCACACTACACAAAAAAAAACTAATAAAAATACTATATAATAACACGATATCAGACGTGTCTATTTTTTTTAAATAATGTCTACTTTTAATGCTTGCCAAAAACTCATATATGGATTACAGCTCGAATTGTCTACGTTCCGCTAATACACGATGGGAGAGATCGATATTGATCACAAATCACGTAGGCGTGGTGCGTGTCCGTCTGTGCAGTGTCGCTATTTATGTTGATTCGATCGAGTCTTTGAAATCTCACGTTCACAAACTCAACTGATATCATGTATTATTTATAAGAAGAAAATAAAAGAAGTGTCGATGTTCGCCTTAGTGAGAGAAGTTGTTCAAAAGAAACGATAGCTAGTTTTGCGACTTCCTTTGATTTGGTGATTGTTTCCACGCAATTCTATTCTGAATAGAAGCTTCTGCCATTATTTTATATCTTCTACCTTAATTCGAGTTACTCAGTTTTTGATTATTTTAGTCGTCAAACGTATTATTTTATTATTACATTGCGCCATGAATGAAATCTAAAATCAATTCTGCGTATAAAAGGCCTTACCTCATGAATAAAGCAAAATATATTAAATAAAATCAACGGGTATTAAACTTTATTTATTAAGAGCATTGGTAAGAAATATTCAAGATAGAAACGACTTTTACAATATAAATTTTAAAAGATTACTACTAAAATAATAGTGATCTTGAAATAAATTGTTATAAATATCTCAAAAGCGATCAAGAGTGTTGCGCCGCTTATTGCCGTTTTCGCGTAATATTGCTTTCATAAGATTATATTTTTGGCTATATTAAACGTATTTTAGACCGAATTGAGGCTGCGATTTTTTACCTGTTTTTTCGAAACGGAACAAAATATCTCATTTCTTTCAAAAATTACACTATAAAAATGATATTGAGTGAATATAGATCCCAATTTTTTTAGTATTTTCATATTATTTTTTAAGAGATTTCAGTGATTTTTTTATGTTAATATGACGGAAATGTTCGCAAGAAATCAACTGCGAGAACTAATACTGAAACTAAGATTGCTACGTCAATAATTAAAAAACAAGCTCTAAAAATCTTCAGAAAGATTCAATTTAAAAACTATCTGTTAAAATATGTTTCTATTTGAAATATTCTATCATTGCAAAAATAGATTATTTTTTATATTTACGTTTTACATTATGATATTGTTTAAATTAAAATACAAAACGAATGTCTTACTAGATAGCAGATTGCAATTGAATGACAAAAAAATTCGTTAATTATAATTTTAATATGGCTACACTTTCTTGCTATTTCTTTTCACAAAATATATGAAGATGCGCGATTTTCTGTTCGAGCCAGTATAGCCAACTAAATTTGATTTATTTCATTATTTTGCTACTTTAATTTATCTTCAAAAGATTCCTGATAATTTTATGTGTCTTAAACCTAATAGTATTCCATGTTCTGAAAATACTGGGAAAAGTTAAATTGATTTAATGGTTTAGAAAATATATAAGAACTAGGTCGTTTAATTAGAAATAAATAGAAAAGAAAAACATTAAATACGCATATTCTTCTACGTATCATATATACTAAACCGCTATACTAAATAAATTATAATCTAATATATTAACGAATACATGTCCTTGTGTCTGTCCGTATGTATATCTGTCGCTCTGTTTGTCTGTCTGTCTGTTTCCATATTGTAAATTGAAGAATATATCTCCTATGAAACAAACAGGCTAGAAGCGGGGTTAGACGCCTTAAATGAGTGGATGTTTACGGGCCGTTTTTTATAGATTTTTGCCAGCTAAAATAGTTGTACTATGTCCAAAATGAAAAAGAAATGTTGCACATTTTGTACATTTATCTTAATTTATATTTAATTTTAATATTAAATGAGTTAATATGCGTTTTCCATTGGTACAGTTTTGACGTCACCTGTTTTGACTGTTTTTTTTACATAGGCATCACCACATTATCAAGGCCCAGAGGTCACTCAAGGATAAGGGTTAAAGAGTGTACAGTAGAAATTGGACAATATAGTAATCATTAGTAATGAAAATTTGGTAAATTTGATAACTTATATGACACGGCTCATCAAGAACTTATTTACTTAAGACTTGAACACAACCATATTGTAGTCAGTCGGAAAGCAGGAAAAAGGAAGACAATTCCACAGGCGTGCAGTTCTAAGAAAGAAGCTTTGTTCATGGAATCTACGTTTAGGTTTAGGCACAGATAAAGAGTGGGGGGAATTATTGATAGTGTTTACAGCTAGACGAGTGTTTCTTGATACAGTTGAATTAAACGTTTATTCTTTTTTAATGCTTTTAACGCCAGTCAGAGTGATCTAGTCATTATATGACGATCTACTCCTGCCCAGATGTGGCAACAGTATTCCATCTTTGGACATACCTGGCTCTTATTTAGATAGAGAATAGCATCAGCAGTGAGATATTTACCGGATCGATAGAAAGATCCCACCATTTTTTCCATCGGCCTTGGCAACAGATTTGATGTAGTGTTCCATTTAAGATCAGGAGTAATGGTCAATCCCAGAAGCTTGTCAAAACTTGAGGCCTCCTGAAGACGAGAGCCATTCATTTCAATTGATGCCAAATGTGGATTAGAATGTTGATGATGTAAAGAGAGAAGCTTGGTTTTAGATGCATTAAAAGTAACCAGCCACTCCTTTCCCCATTGTACTACGTGCTCAAGATCAGAGGAGAGAGAATTGGAGAGAACTTGGTAGTTTACTGTCTTAGATGTGCAACCATAAATGGTAGTGTCGTCAGCATAAATGTCTACAAATGATGTAAGGATGTGATTTGGAAGATCATTAATGTAGATCAGGAAAAGAGTTGGTCCCAGGATGGACCCCTGAGGGACATCGGCATTAATACTGTGAGCTTCTGATTTTTGCCCCTCAACTACTACTCTTATGAACCTATCAGAAAGAAATGATTTAATAAATTTAATAGAATTAGCTGCAAAGTTCTTGACAAAGAGTTTGGCTTTGTCTGATGCTGACGAGATTACCTCAGGTCCATTGATAATAGTTGGGATGGAGCGCACGCTTCTGTTCAGGATTCTGTTTGCTATTTGCCAAAACTGGTGGGAACCAAGCCGCTGCTCAGCTACTTTGGACTTAACAGATTGAGCATACAACTCTCTTGCGTTCCTTATTACTTTCTTACAATAATTGCTGGCAGTCCTGGAAACGGCTTTAGTTTCCATACATCTATTACGTTTGAAGCAGTGGAAAAAGTGATTTCTGTGCGCAATGGCAGCAGCACATTCTGGAGAGAACCATGGCTGGCTGTTAGGTTTTTGCTGAAACTTTTTAGAGGGTATGAAATGGTCAATACCTACAATTAACCATTCAGTCAGGTCTAATACTATAGAGGACACATCCTTTTTAAACATGGAATGCAGAGGTAGATCAGATATAAATGTACGGAAGCTATCCCGGTCAGCCTTAGTGTATCGATATACTGTATGATGGAGAGGTACGTCTGGGGACGTATTACATTTTATTTTTATCTTAATTGATACAACTGAGTGGTCGGAAGATCCAAGAGGGGACAGAACAGAAACTGAACATAGTTCAAGGCAAGTTGTGAGAAAAAGGTCTAGTAGGCTAGCATACTGGCCGTCATTGTCGGGCACACGGGTGGGTTCCTGAACAATCTGAGTGAGGTCATAGGCAATGGAGAAATCATGACAGAACCTCCCCTCATCATCGATCTTGTTTGAGTGGGTAAATGATTCGACGTTGTGAACATTGAAGTCACCACATACGTGAATGTTAGCTGAAGGATAAGCAGATAGGATTTGGTCAATTTTCTCAGATATGCTTTGAAATATAGTAACTCCGCTATTGTGGGGGCGATAGAGAGTAAATATAAATGAAGTAGTGTGAGCTAAAGAAACCCGGAAGCACATATAGGGTAAGTTAGGATCTTCTCTGGAGATGCCCCTCCCACATGGAAAGCTATCTTTAATATAGGCACATATTCCATGCCCATGGCGATCTTGGGGGTCAGATTTAGAAGTTAAGTTAGAGTATCCTTTAATTGCAAACTCTTCTAGGGAAATAGTCTGTCCAATGCCAGTTTCACTTAAAAATAAAAGGTCTGGTTTAGTCTCCTGTAATTGGGTTTCAACCTCTGGACGGTTAGAACGTAGACCCCTGATGTCAGAGAAGGAGACATGGTAGTAGGGGTCTACGTTGGAAGTTGGAGAACCGGGTTTAATCGTGTATTTTTTCTTGAAACTTGTCATGATGAAATTTTTGAATTTGTGGACTAGGTCGTCAGATTTACTTAGAGCAGGACAGAGAGGGGAAACTAAGAGAGAAAAAGAAACGAAGAATATTTTTTTGTAGCTAATGATAAGGTAAAGCCGTAACAATTACCCACTAGTATGGCATCGATAGGCCCCACCAGAAGCTACTGCATGGTCCAGATTCCATTCACCAAATGGCAATACAGCAGCCCCAGTACTTTGCACCTGCTGATAGGACAGCCTCCTTAGTGGTTAATCCAAGGTTCGGGTCCCTGACTATCAGGCGGATAACGTCAGCCCAGACAAAACGTTTACCTCAGCACCCTTACTAGTGACATGGCTACAAGGATAGACATAGAAACAGAAAATTTCCACCAACTCTGCCAACTGTTCGCGCAAAATACTGCCAACCTAGAAAACAGCTTTTTCTTCTCCCTTTGTCAGAAAAATTACTCATTAAAAAATAAGGACTGAGGGACAAATAAGAAGAAGCGAGAGTTACAGGAGCTGCCGATAACGCATCCATAATGCGTTTTCTTCTCTCCATGATAAAAAAAACAAAAAAAAACCCTATTAAGTAGTGTACTTAATAAAAGTCCAACACACGTGTTTAAGGGAAAGTATGGTGATAGATTCCCCTCTCACGAACTAAAAATGAGTACAATTAGGTAATCTATTTTTGCAATCAACTCGGAAGATAAATAAACATTTATGGACGAGAAAAAAAGCTAGCATTTAATGCAACAGAAATACATAAATTAAATACTGAAATTTATTAATATTTGAATCTAAAAATAAAAAGGGCGAATTAGTATAGGAACCACTTATCTCAAAGACACTTCCGTCTCCAAACTGCAAACTAGTGAAGAATTTAACTTTTAATAGCGTTCAGAAGATTTTATTTAAATTAACCGTTAAAAGAAAAGTGTGATTTTATTCTGATCTTTTACTAGTCACGTTTTAAGAAACTTACGATATAAAAGAAAAGCGGATGGGGGGGGTTCTTCCGAAGTTTGTTGGTGACGTTATACGTAATTGCGAGATAAGATGGAAGCCAGAAATTAGGGATGGGGGACTGAAAATTATAATATAATGGATTGATTTTGGATTGTAGCTGATCAAACCCAAATACTTTGTTTTACTTTTAAAATGCCGACTATACTAATAAGTACAAAATGTAAACGGTAAATATAATATATACGCGCATTTTATGCACGGGCAGAGGCGGGCAAAACCTCAGCTAGTAATACATATTATTTTTTCAGAGAGGAAAATATAAATTTAATAGAAAAGAACTTCGCAAAAAAGGGCTATGATTAGCATGGTCTCGTACAATATTCTATTAAATATATCAAATAGACGTTTAAAACATTTAGGCTATGTTAATGGATTTATAAAAATTCAGCAGTTGGATGAAAAATAAAACTATTTCTTAACTATACTAAAAAAAAATCTTCGTCCATTATTAAAAAAAAAAACATACCAGTAAGCTGTAGAACCAATAGGGGAAAAAAGAAGAAGCGCAATTATACAACTCACGCTCTCTAGGGATTAAAGTCATAAAAACAGGACCCTTGAAATCAAAATCACGACGGTTTATACTTGTGGGCACAGGTGAAAGAAATTTTCGGCCTATAGTTATGATATTTTGTGTGGTTTCATGATAGAGCCACATAATGCCACCTCACATCTTCGAAGTCGGATTGCAAGTCATCACGACAGCGTACTTTGATGTGTGCTGATGCAATCCTGCGGCCGCTTTCAGATGCAGGGTGTAGTGCGGTCCTAGATATCAAAAGAAACCAAGAATTGGCTTCAGAATTAATGCTACGAATTAGTAGCTTTCTATCGTTTACCTTCTCCCTACCCGAACTGAACCTGCTAGACTATCTTCCTTAGTAATACGTCGAGAACATCAACAACATGACCTCCCAGCATACCAAAGTCACCCTGACTTCCGCGATCCGCTGAATATTCGCCAAGCTCCCTCCAATTCTTGTGAAAAAGGCATACTCCATGTTCCAGACCAGTATCGAGGAGGTGAATGAGACCGAACAAAGCTACATTGAATAGATATCAGCTTTTCTGAGATGATATTTTCAATAAATGTTTTAAAATAAATCTGTAGTGGTTTTATTTAGTGCGACAAATTTATCAGTCCACCCTAAATACACACACATGCACACACACGCATCTAGATACATGTGTATGTGGGTGAATCTGCATGTACGTATATAATATACAAATGCATACACATATGAATAAATATATTAAAAAAGTTTATTATAAAGTTGAAGAGGTTTACCAGCTTATCGGTTGTTTTCGTTTCGTACGTAGACAGATACAGTTAGTTTCGTAGCGTAGCGGTAAATCAATCATGTAATTATTATGTCAATTCTTTAATTTATTGGATTATATTTGTAATGAATAAATTAGATTAGAAATATGTAATTCCAATTCCATTGTAATCCTTAACTTGAATATTATAATTTATTCATGAAACTGATGGATAAAACTCATATAAGTATAAAGTAAATTATATTGAAAATGTTTAAAAAATTCTTAATCTAAATTAATAAAAATACCGATTAAAATAGAAGTTAAATTATTTTTAAACAACATATAAATAAAGTAAAATTATTTAATTAAATAATTATCAAATACACTAATATAGTTACTCCAATTCAAACTTTAAATAACTATTGCCCTAGATATACGAAAATATCTAACGTAACTTGTAAAAAAATATTACCCATTATAAAGAGATTATAAACAAACAATAGAGAAACAATTAGGAAATCTCTCATATTAATATTAAGAGCTGTTCATGAAAAATGATTATATGAAATAGAAACGGAATCAATTTAGAATAGATAAAATTAAATAAACATACACAGCTATGTATAAAATCAGATGTATAGTTGTGTAAATTCGACGTCTAATTGTCACATAGATTTTACGGTAAACAATCAAGTAATTTAATAATAAGTTTCATATAAACTTTAATAAAAATATATACGTTATAGATTTGCCACTTACCAATATTATCTAAGTAAACAAATGTAAATACGTTTAATATAAGAATATGATCTACTAACTGAAATATATTGTATTTTAATCTATATTAAACCATACAATATATCTAATACATGTATAGAACGTTGAAGACTTTGCATAAAAATTCACAACAAAATGAAATATAAAAATATTTTCAAATTCTCTCCTAATGTACCGATTTTATAATCATGCTCACGTGGCTTTGATTTATCTTAAAATAGATACATACTCATCTTTTTGATGAGTTAAGTGCAATACAAATTCAATAATTGACACAAAACTTACATGTATTATTTACTCAAAGAAACTAGTGCGATCAACAATTGTTCATGTAAAACTAGTAAAGAAAATAAAATACTGTTTATCATGAAATTTTAGCTATTGACTTTTTCATTTATTTGTTATAAGATCTGTAATTTAAGACACTTTCATAATTACAAGGGTGGTTATTGATACATTGTTGAATTATAATTAAATAAACATACATTCCTATTGGTATATATCTTTGAACACATACATATATGTATAACTACTTAATGTACTCACATGAAATTAATATAGCAAAGTATAGATTTATGCGAAAATCTAAGAATTTACTTCAAAAGTGCTCAAAACGTAGGTAGAGCTAGTTAGTAATTTATAAAATATGCATCGCGATTAAGCTACACTGAATATTCCGCGTTTCATCCACTATAGGAGTCGTCAGGCTTATGCGCTAATTCTGTGGTTGTTTCTCGTTTTTATATATGGTGAGGATTTTAGTTGGCCAATCAGCTTTTTAGTATCCACCGCGCCCCTTCCTATCAGCCAATGCGCATGCATTTTATCGAACAAAGGATCTGTTTTAGAACTAGGTTAGTTGTTTAAGGCGGACGAGTTTCCTCATTTCTGCTCTTTATATATATATATATATATATATATATATATATATATATATATATATATATATATAAAGCAGGAATGAGGAAATGAGGAAATCATAAGCCTGACGAATCCTATAGTGGATGAAACGCCGAATATTCAGTGTAACTTAATCGCCATTTATATTTGGTAAATTATTTTTATAAATTACTATATATATATAAATATATATATATATATATATATATATATATATATATATATATGCATATATATATTAAAGTGGGTATATATATATTCCTTGATAAATATATGCATTTATAAAAAAACGTATATATATATATGAGTGTGTGTGACTGTACTTATAAATGCATATATATATATATGTATATATATATATATATATATATATATATATATATATATATATATATATAGAGAGAGAGAGATTTGAGGTGTTCAAAAGTCAGAACTAATGAAGGCAAAGAGGTTGTAAAATACTGTTCAATAAAAAGAGCAACACATTTTTTTCTTTTTAGGATCGATAGGTTCTAGGTGGACTGAAGAAGTATCTTTACTGAAACAGATGGCTATTTGTAGGGACCATAATTTACCTGTTTACCCTCAAATAATATATAGATATACATATATATATATATATATATATATATATATATATATATATATATATATATATTTACTGTTCCTGGGGAAAGAATTCCAACAAAATACTCGATTACAGGGAAAACCCTTTTTTCGATATAAAAGCTTAATATGTATTTATTTAAAAGTACAGAATGTCAGAAAAACACTGGTAAAGTGTGTGGTCGTGCGGGTTTAGAAATCTGGGTATGTTATATGTAATTTTCAAATTTCACTGAACCCCATGTAATGGGTGACCTACCAAGATTTCAAACCACGCGCGAGCACTCGTAATTATCCGGCTACAGATAGATCCGCAGCTAACATCATGTGGACTCAATTCAAATTCTCCCATTCAACACCATGGGGAAGAGTAAGAGGAAATAAATATAGACATATATATATATATATATATATATATATATATATATATATAGAATGACAAAGGAGTGTATATCTCCTAAACATATCTTCATAAAATAAACATTCGTTTATTTTATGAAGGTAAAAAAATATGCGTTGCAGCTATTTGAATTTAAAGTGTTCAATGTAACACGTATATATATATATATATATATATATATATATATATATATATATATATATATATATATATATATATATATGGGTTTCTTGTATTCTTTGATATAGCTAGACATTTCTTAATATTTTTTACTTACAATAGACTTAATATCTATTTTCACTTTAATTTTTTTATTCTATGCGTTAAATTGGCTGCATGTATACATGCCACTGAAATTGTATATATATATATATATATATATATATATATATATATATATATATATATATATGAATTTAAGTTTCAGGTATACTCTCAGAAGAATATAAGGAGAAAATATTTAGTTATGTTAAGCATTCATTGCAAGTGCACAATAGAAGAATAAATAATCAGCTCGAGATTCACAAAGTGACAAAACATAGTATTATACTTATATATATATATGTATTTATATATATATATTATACATGCCTCTACATATACTTATGTATATATATATATATATATATATATATATATATATGTGCACATATATTTCTCTCTCTTTAAATATATATATATATATATATATATATATATATATATATATATATATATAAGTAAATGTTTTGCCATTTCATTTCATTTAATATATTGCCATTTCATCTTTGATAGTATATATATATATATATAGATATATAATTATATTTATGTATTTGACATATATATATATATATATATTTCTCTGTGTGTGTTTGTGTCTGTGTGTGCGTGTGTGTGTGTGTGGGTGTGTATAATTTTATCATTCCCATTTATTTAAAAATACATTTTTGCAAATTTCTTTTTTCAGGAATAAACTAGTGCTGCATCCCGATTATTGAGCAGTGAAATTTGTTGGGATTTACTCATAAACATTGATATCGATATGAGGAATTGAATATTACAGTATCATACAATGTTTAATTCAGAAATATCCTGAAGATTTATGTATATATATATATATATATATATATATATATATATATATATATATATATATATATATATATATATAGTGCCGGCGAGAAGATTATCGGAACTTGTGATTTTGCCCGATAATGACAATTCAAGATAAATTTAGTGTAAGTGTTTAAACCCGCTATACCTCATTAGTCGCCTTTTATTCCTCTATCTTTTTACCTATTCATATTTGATTTTTTAATGAAATATTCTTGTGCTCACGTCAATTTACAAAACTAACTTCAAATTGAGGAGGCCTGTTCATAATTTAAGCTGTATACGTTTATATATATATTTGAACCTTTGCCTCATGTTCAGGTTACCTACATCTAAAGTTTCTAGTGTTAAAACCCAGAATTGAAGTTTGGTAGAGTCTCCAAATATAAAATCTGGAAACTTTGAGAGATTGCCAGCCAAATTCTCGCCCAAAATCTAATAAAAAAGCTTGCCGCATGTCTAATTCCATTTTATTAAAAAAATTCAAACATTTAGACCCAAAATAGGTTGAATCGTATACTAGACATCCCAAAGATCAAGTCTTTTGAATTTCGGCCCCATTGGTAGCCACATTTTTGGTCAGACACCGATTTAAATTTATCATTATCATGAATACACTTTATGTAAAATTTCCAGTGTTCAGACCAAAATTGAAATAGTTATTCCAGAGGGACCTCAGAGGTCAAATGTTGTTTTTAAATTTTCATCCCAATTTTGGCCACATTAACATTAATTGTTTTGGGATCAAACTAAATAAACATTTGATCCATGTCAAAGTAACTTATATTTAAAATTGATAGTGTTAAACCAAAAATTCGCGGAGGAGTTTAGTAACGTTTCAAAGACCAAATCGTGTATCTTTGACACTTCGACAGCAAACCTTCTAGCCGAGAATTAATAACAAAATATTGCCCTCAATGGCAATAGCCCTTATCTAAAATTTTGAGCCTGTAGACTTAAATTTGACAGAGTAGTTTAATAAGAAAATGTGCAAAAAACATAAACAATTATATATATATATATATATATATATATATATATATATATATATATATATATATATATATGTTGGGGGCGTTGTGTTTGTGCTTACAAGAACACACTTTCGGTTTTACTTTGAAATTTAGGCAGAAATTGCTCGATTATATAACAATTGTATTAATTGAAATAAATACGATCAGAATTAACATATTTTACCTGACGAAAACAAGTATATTTATGAAAATAACGTAAAAATCAAGCTTTTTGGGTATTGTGAAAATGTTGTAAGCTTATTTAGTGTCGGTTATGTTTTTGAAGTATTTCTAACACAGAAAATAGTCGAGATGATTTAAAAAGATTTTGTCGGTAGGGAAGAGGTCTTGACAGTCTGGCGTTTGGTGGCATAATTTCGTAGACTTATTTGGTTAACTTCTGATGAGACGGTTTTGCAACGTGCGGGTTTACATTTTCGTCGAGCAGATTTAGATATATTCGGTTAACTAATGAAAGGCGTTGTTCTAGAAGTTTCTGGTACAGCTCAGTCATTTCCCCAATGATTCTCCGCCGTAATTGTATCGTCTGCATTTAAAAAACTATAATAGATGACAACGGTTGAAGACAAACAAAAAGGAAGCATTAATATTTTGGGGGCAACGCTTGCTTCGGAAAGTGTCGTGGCGGGTTGCATCTGAGCTGACCATCGCTAGTTATCCGAAAGTATACACGTTTCATCGCAAATCAGTACCCGACTGAGAAACGGGTCGTTTTTCTGGGGGAAAAAGTTTAGACGGCAATTAATAACGGACTTTTCTTTTAGTAAACATTCAATGCTTGAGGCATGCGTTTGTCACGTTAGGTTGTTATTCCAATCTCTCCTACGTGGTTGAAAATCTGCGTATACATTACCTCTAATTCAGAAAAAGTTCTCGAAAGGTTGTGCGTTGATTGGCTTCCATTATGCCCTTATTTGACCGTTGTAAACATCTGATAGCCAATCACTACGCTCATTATTTCAAGACTCTCGCCGCTGCAACGAAGTTTCTTAAACAACAATGCTTGTGTGCGCAGAACTAGGTTTTGTTCCTTACGCTTGTTTATGGACATGCTTTGTGAATATTACGAGCTGTTTCAAAGATTGTTTGTCTGGCTTGGATTATAATAACAAATATGTGTGAAATTGTTTTCTTTTTCATCTTGCATTCAACATACTGAAATAAATATATAATTTTAAATTAGAAAGGATTATATAGAATCAAATTGCTCCTGGCAATTACATATGACTTTTCTGGGGAGGGGGGTTCCCGGGTTTTTGAAGGTGTGTGTTAAGAAAAAAAAATGCGAGTGGCAGGCTCGGTCCCGTACCCTAAAACAAGGGAAAGAACGTGAAAATAAACACGTTACATCTTTGCATCCACCAGAAGTTGCGAATGTTTTATTAAGGCTAGTCAATCGAAAACAGGGGTTGACTTTCTGAAATAACTGCGAAAAAAAAACAGACCTCTCTAGGTTTAATGTGAAGGAATTAATGCTTTTTATCAATTTTTCGCTATTTGTCGTCCGAAGGGGCGTGCTAAACACAATACCCACTTCGTGGACATCCGTAACCTCTCTCGAACGTTTTAGGCTAAGATACATACGTAGATACATACATTTAACAGATAGGTAAGATTTATATTATAGATGTAAAGTTATGCTAACGAAAACTTATCTGAAATAATTTATTTTTTAAATTACAATTACAACTTCCCCAAGAACCTTGTAAGCCTTATAATATATACGAATTTTCTCTCGCCTGCCACTATTTTATTCTCCAACTCACTGATCATTTTAATGATTAAAAAAAACACCGCTTTAACTAGTCTCATTTTGTGAATTGAATAATAAAATACGTATTGATAACTGAATATATAGTAAATATTTATTACACTTGTAAATGATTTTATAATATTGTTCTTTATGGTTCCTTTGATTAATGGTATTGGAAATATACCAGGTTTGAACCATTTATGTTATCATAGCTTGAATTATATGTTAACATGTCTTACACATATTATTTAGAGAATCATAGAAACGTACGGAACACAAACACGTTTCATATTTATGGTTTTTGTCTTATTATAATGAAGTCGGAAACCTCCAAATGATAATTTAATATATAAATATATACATATTTAATATACAATATAATGATTCTTTCAAATCTATCTGCTCTATTCGTACAAATAATACATGGTTTACTTTTTCATTCAATATTTGTGCATGTATTATTAGTTAACAGCCACTCTTAAACACCGTTCAACAAATAGGCATTGCAACGATCATACACTCAATTATAAAACACCCAGATCCGCTATTTTCTAATTAAAATGCCGTTTTTAAAATACCAGGATTATTATATAACTAGCCCGGGTTTTTTTCTCGGGTTTTTGAAGGTGTGCAAAAAAAAATGGTGGTAGAAGTCAGGCAGGCTCGAACCCGTACCGCAAAGAGGAAAATACCGTGGAAAGAATATGGGTTTTCTCTTGCGCTCATCGTCAAACCGGAAGTGGTGTAGGTTTTAAGCTAAATTAAGGATAGGCAATCTATCAGACGGGTTGGCTTAGGAAAATATCGTCTAAAAAGTGTCCAGTTGAGGGTAAACGAATGAATGTGTTCAACCAATTCTTCAATGTTTGTCGCCCGAAGGGCCGGGCTTCAAAACGATATGCATCCCATCAAAATCCGTCACCTTTGCCGAAAGTTTTATGCAGTCATACAAACGTACATGCATACACACATTTAAACAGACAGGCGATATTTATATAATACAGAGGGCTCTCTCGATATCTTCTTCATAAGACACAAGCTTTCAAATCAAAAGACCCATTTTGCGTAACAAAATAACTACAATTAGTCAATTTAACAACTGATATGAATGACGTTAATTCATAGTTTTTTTTTAAATATTCAGCAATTTAAACTGTTCTGTTTCAATTATGTACACATGCCTCTACAAAATAACTTTTTTTTTTACTTTTAATTAATACAACTGTATTTAAATATTTGAGGGTTTTTTTTTTTATTTATCTTTATTTCGCCTATATATACTTGTCATTTCACATACCCCATTAACACGCTCCGTATTTAACAATTCAGATAGTCCGCTATCTCCCTTTCAGTAGCAACCAATAAGTCTCTTTTGCGGCATGAGTAAGGTGCTGGAATCTGTGTTAATAATAAAATAGTTAACCATCTCAGCTAAAATACACATCGAACATGCATACATTCTGATGTGCTAACGGCTGTATTCCAGAATGTTTGCGAATATCTCGACGGAGAGTTCCCTTCTAGAGCTATTACTGTTGACACATCAAAGCGTTTGATGTTGTATGACATAAATTTCTACTCACAACAAACTCCTGCTCCAGAAATGTAATTTCAATTATTAAATCATTTCTCGTTGATAAGTGCATAATTGTAGCGATTCATGGAAAAAATCCGAACCTCAAGGAATATATTCTGAAGTCCATCAGGGGGTCCTTTCTGGGGCCCAACTCTCTTCCTGATCTATATTACTGATTTACAAAGCCACATCCTTAAATAATTCGTAGACATTTACGCTGACGACACTACAATCGCTGTCAATACTTCAAAGACCGTGAATAAATGTTATCTTTATTTTCTATATTTCTGTTGTCTTGAGTACTAGTGGTTCATTAATGTAAATGCATTTAAAACCTAGCCTTTACCTTTACATTATCAATGCACTAATCCCCGTCTGGTATAAATTCAAATGAGTGGAACTCGTCTTGGGGGCAATCAAAACTTTGATTAGCTGCTGAATCTGACATTTACTTCTGATGGGCTATAGAACACATACATCAAATCCGTTGGCAAGGTTGTTGAAACATAGTTTGATCGTTCTAAAACGTCAGTAGATATATAACCGATCATACAATTTTCTGTCTGTATAAAAACCAATTACGTTCAAAGATGAAATACTGTTGCCACAACTGAGCAGGAAACATTTGATTCCACCTTGAAATAATTCAAATTAGATTCCTAGCTTTGCGGAGGGTGACTTTCCTCTTCCATGCATACTCATTCCCAAATAAGAAAAGTTGCTAACCTCTATCTGTTTTATCGTTATTTTCATGCTAGGCCCTCGTCTAAGATATTTTTTTTTTTACATGGAGTTCACCACTTATCAAGGTCCGGAAGCCATTCGGGGATTAGGGTTATTGCGTGTACAGTAATCAATGGGATAGTATCGTAGTAATAATTAGTATTGGATATTTGATAGGGTGTCTTATTTAAGGGGGATGTTTGTCAGGAATTTCATTATGTTTGACTTGAAAATATGCCAAAGGTAGTCACGTGGGAAACAGGCAAACGAAAGAGAGTGCTACACTCCTACACTCTTTAGAAAGAATCTCTGCTCATGGAAGCTACGGTTGGATTTAGGCACCGCTAAAGAGTGGGGAAATTAATGACAGTACTTTCAACTAGACGGATGTTTTTCGTGAAAGATCGGCGAGGAGGGATCAGATATTGGAGCTCAGACGAGCACTTTCCATGAAAATAACAATAAAGCAAAGACAGGCTCGACGGTCACTTCTGTGGGAGAGATGCTGCAGGGAAGAGAAAAGAGCATACTCCACTAAGCCACGAAGTCTATTTTGGACTCTGTCAAGGCAGGATAGGCTGCTTTTAGCAGCTCATGCATAAATGTGGCCATAGTACTCCATCCTTGGACGTACTTGGCTTTTATAGAGATAGCATATTGCATCAGTACTGATATATGTTCTAGAACGGTAGAAGGATCCCCCCATTTCAGACCAGGAGTAAAGGTCAAATCCTGAAGTTTGTCAAAACATGGAGTCTGCCCAAGATGAGATCCGTCCATTTCAATTGTTGCCAGATGAGGATCAGAGCATTAATGATGTAAAGATACGAGCTTGGTTTTAGATGCATTGACAGTAACCACCAGCCTCATCCCTCAGTGTGCTACTCGCTCAAGATCGGAGGAGAGGATCAGAGAGAACTTTGTCATTTACGGCCTTAGATGTGTTGCCATAGATTGTCGTGTCATCAGCATATATTTCAACGAATGATTTAAGTATGTGTGTTTGGGAGGTAATTGATGTAGATCTGGAAAAGAGTTGGGCACAGGATGGACCCCTAAGGGACGCAGCATTAATACTGTGTGCCTCTGATGTCTGCCTATCTACCACTACTCTTATGAACTTATCGGAGAGAAATGATTTAATAATTGAGAAAACATTTCCAGTGATACCGTGGCTGGAAATCTTATGTCATACCTTATCGAAGGGCTTCGACATGTCAAGAGTAATGACTCTGGAAAGGAAGCCTTTGTCAAGAGATTCACTAATCCTATGAGATATAACCGTCAGCACATCTGCAAGATCTACAGCAGAGGTATGTCACTAAGAAGGTTATTTCTGCTGGGGTGGTTTACTACTTCTTTATTTAATATGGATTCCAACAACTTACTCATGGCACACAGGAGACATATTAGTCTGTACTTGGGGAATTACTTTTCACCTCAATTCATGAATACGAGGCATACTTATGAGGTTTTCCAGGGTGTTAGAAAGCACTTCTCCTTAAGACAACGCTTAATCAGTTTTGTAAGTATGGGGGGATAGTTCTGGTTGGAGCTTTTTAAGCACTATAACTGTAATGACGCCAGGGTCAGTTGCTTTACTGGAATGAAGGTTCTTGATTAGCTTGGTTATCTCCCGCACAGATAGATGTATGTTGCATAGCTTGCTGTCTGTTATAGGAGGAAATACTGGGAGTCGATGACCTTGGTTGCATTGGGTAGAATTAGCTGCAAAGTTCTTGGCTAATAGTTTGGCGTTGTCTAGTGCAGATAAGATGATCTCAGTCCCATTGATGAGGATTGGGGAGAACGCACACTTCTGTTCAGGATCTTTTTTGCTATTTGCCAAACTAGTGGGAACCAAGCAACTGATCAGCTACTTTGGATTTAACGGACTGAGCATAAAGCTCTCTAGCATTTTTTATTACTCTTTTACAGTGGTTGCTGGCAATCCAGACAGCATGTTTTGTCTCAGTACCTAATACGTTGGTATCTATGGAAAAAGTGATTTCTGTGCGCAATGCCAGCAGCACATTCTGGGAAGAACCATGGCTGGCTGTTAGGTGTTTGTTGGAATTGTTTGGAGGTAAGAATCGGTCTATGCCTACAATTAACCATTCGGTCAGGTCTGATACTATAGAAGACATATCCTTTTTAAAGATTGAAATCAAAGGTATATCAGATATGAATGTCCGGAAGCTATCCCAGCCATTTCATTTTTATCTTAACTGATACAGCGGAGGTGGTCGGAGGATCTCAGAGGAGATAGAACGGAGCATGAGCATAGCTCAGGGGAAATTGTGAGAAAAAAAAGGTATAGAAGGCTTGCATAATGACCGGTAATATCGGACACACGGGTGTGTTTGTGAACAATCTGAGTGGGGTCATAGCAATGACAAAATCACGACAGAACATCTGTCATATTTTGTTTGTCAGCCATTCCACATTATGGACATTAAAGTCACCGCAAATGTGAATGTTAGCCGAAGGATGAACAGACAGGATGAGGTAAATTTTCTCAGACATACTCTTAAAGATATTATCCCCGCTGTTGTGGGGGCGATAGAGTGCAGATATAATAGCAGTGGTGTAAGCAAGTGCAAACCGGTAGCACGTATAAGACAAATTAGGGTCTTCTCTTGAGATATCTCTACCAAATAGAAAGTAGCTGCGTGTTTTTGAGTTCAGATAATAGTGCATATATAATTTGCGAAGGATTTACAGGCGTTGTTTGATATTTAATGAAACGTTAAATTCTTTTTAAAAATGGAGCTAAAAAAACTGTAGAGAAATGAGATATGCGAATGAAATCATTGTATTTTTTAAACTGTGAATCTTTTGTAAATAAAACAAAAACTTAAAGAGTAGGTCAAGTACGATAACAATTAGACAAGCATACCAATATTTATAACAAGTGTTTAAAAAATCTTGAAACATGTGTGAACATATGACAATTAGGTGACTCTCCAGTATCATTTTTCTTTTATTATGATCCCTCACTAACTCACCCCTTCCTGAAGGAACCGAATTTAAACGTTTGACACATGATTGAATACACGATATACGAATTATTTAGTTTGACAATAAAAAACTTAATTAAGTACATGGATTAAGAAATGTGCTCAGATATAATCTCAGTTTTATAAATATATACATATACCTATAATATTGAGTTACTCCCGCTTTGCCATTTAAATTAGAAGTCTAATTTATCATTTTTAAAATTATTTAAACAAACATCTTACTTTACCCAATAATGTATATGCGAGGGAATACAGGAATGTAAACTAATTCGCACTTAAAAAGAAAAAAACAGCATTCATTAAGTAATTATACATTTTAAATGTTTTCTGATTAGATAATTAGTTACCTTTATTATTTACCTTGGTTCCATGTATGCATTATTTCTACATTCTGCATAATGGCACAAGAATAAGGATTGCAACACATTTTAAAGCATATATATATATATATATATATATATATATATATATATATATATATATATATATACTAGCAAAGGTACCCGTCGTTGACTAGGTTCAAAAACAACCTACAGAAAATGGACTCTGATTTATGAATTTATGATAGGTTATGAAAAGGAAGGGTTATAAAGAGATAGCTTCGAATTCGGCGGTATCGAAACCAAAGCAAAATATGATGAAAGTAGAAATCAAATAGATAACCCCCATAATTTATTATACCATACCTGTTCACACTGAAACACTTATCACAATATTTTGTGCATCTATATTAAAAATCTTTGTTAAACTTTGTGGCATATTTCCATCCTATGCTGTCAAGCGCGAATGAACACCCCATAATTTATTATACCATATTTCTTCAAACTGAAAGATAATTATCAAAGTATATTTACGCAGATTGATATGAAAAGTTTTCATTAAAGTGCGTGCCCATTTCCATTCTATGGAGGTCAGGCGCGAACGCAGATCCCACAATTTTATTATACCATCCCTAATTAAGTTAAAACATACTTATCAAAATATTCTTATGTACATTTATATCAAAAACTTTTGTAAACATTTTTTTTACGTTTTTTATTTCCATACTTCCATATTTTGGGGCCCAGGCGCGAACGCGGACCCAACAATTTTTATTAACCAACGTTCTGCCAGATCAAACAACCAATTTTTTTCAACCAACGTTCTGCCAGATCAAACATACCCATCCCTGATCCTCGATACATCTTCTATCATTATACGAAATCAGTAGCTTTTTACAAAAGTCAACCATACAGGAGCCTATTTGTGACCAGACACACACATACAGACGTGCAGCTTTTTATTAGAGATATATAATGCATATATATATATATATATATATATATATATATGTTGCTAAATATAATTATCCACTGTCACGTGTATGGTCCTGTAAAACTCAATAGTTTATCTGACTAGTTGAATCATGATATATATATATATATATAATTTGAAAAGGAGAACCGAGAATTTATAAAATAATGTTTATCAACGTTAATCTCGAGATCTATTGATCCCTTAAATCTTCTTACAAAAAATTAAAAAAAATCATCATCGCTTCACAAGCACATAAAGGGGGTGAAATAGTAATCATAGATAAAAAGATACATTTACAGAAAATACACACACTACTATCAGACGGAGATATATATGCTCAAACAGACTTAAAATCTCTACACAGAAATATTGACACCGTCAATACACCCATAAAAATACTCATCAAAAAATGATAGAAACATAGACAGCTTACATAGAATACCACCCCTATATCCCTGTAGTATATGGCCTCCCCAAAGCACACACAGAAAACCTCCTTATGCCACCCAGAATCTCTAACACCGGTAGAGTCATTCATTTGTTAGCACGAGCCATTGACCAAAGTCTAACTTCATTAATGCGCACCATTATATATCACATATTAATAACACTGGCGACCTTCTAAATAAAATAATAATAGTGACGTACGAAATAAAACAAGGCACAACCTAGATATAGCGAAGCTATATAGCAACATCCCAATAAAAATGCCTTAGTCTATTCCACAAACATCTAAACAAAATTATAATCGATCACCTTTTTCCCCGGATATATTAATACAGATAATAAAACTTATCCCTTATACAACCTATTCACTATTCAATAATTCCTATTACAGCCCAAAATTCGGTCTCTAGCAAAGTACTATCTTGCTTATTGTTAGCATTTCTAGAGACACAATCTTTCACATTCAGATTATCTAAAATACATAGAGGGGATCCTTATTCTCCTCTCCATAAACGCACAAATATAACAACTCAAAAATAAATTAAATTCAGTGGAACCATCTATAAAATGTACACACGAATCCGAACAAGACAACTTTCTAGCTTTTCTAGATATACTTATCATCCGTTCAGAAAAAGAACTGAGTTACAAAGTACATAGAAAAACCGCACACAAAACGATTACATTCACTACTACTCGCAACACATTGATAAAATAAAACTGGCGTTATCATTGTTTTTTTTTCTTTCTTTCGTGCCTTTAGAATATGTAGCCCCGCTATATCTAATGAAATCCAACACATCAAAACCGCTTTAAAACATTACAATATTTGATGTACTTCATTTCTAACGCGAACAAAAAAGACATGAAAATATACTCAATAAACAAACAGAAATATAAAACAACAGATACCTCCATACTAAACAGACTTCTCCATTCCCACTCGTACTAATAATACAAAAATTGCGACGCTCTCAAGAAACTTGGTTTTATTCGATACAAAAAACTTCTTCAACAATAAAACAAACATTAAAATCTATTACGCACTCCCTCACGACCCTTACATCCAACGACAGCATATATTATATCACTGGCAATGAATGTCATCACACAATTATAGGAGACACAAAACGTAGATTAGAAATAAGACTCACTGAACATAGAAGGCACATAAGGAATGGGCATTCCTTAAATGCACCTTTCTGCCATTGTGCTGAACTTGATCACTCCTTTGATTTTGATCATGCCATAACTATCAATTTCGCTGTAGATAGAACTAAACAAAGAAATCTAGAATCAGCACTTATTACAAATACTAGCACCTTCACGCAAAGAAAAGGTTTCTACGATTTAGCCCCTATTATAGGAAATCTAATATTAAAGGAACAAAATATGAATACAGAGGCTGGATAAATAAGTATATCATATAATTTAAACGAAGTAGAAAGGATATCGTCACAAAATGTGCATATGCATATGAGTAACGCTTTAGTGTATATATAAATGCAGAGATTTATTCAACCACTCCACACGCACACGTGTAGATTCTCTCAGAATGTGTATATATACAAGCGGTTCAGCCTGGCCTTGCTAACGGTCAATGAACTGTTCATAACATTATGTACATATATATATATATATATATATATATATATATATATATATATATATATATATATATATATATATATATATTAAAAGTTTGACTGATATTCAAGTAACCTACATCAAAAACTGCAAGTGTTCAGACCCAAAATTGGGGAATAATTATTGAAGAGTCTTACCGTTCAACAGTTTAATCTATGACCTGAATACCTATTATGTAATATTTTGACGTAAAATTAGCTGAATATTAGTCTAGAGGACACACAGATAAAATTTATTGATCTTTCACACTTTGAGGAGAAATTCCCGGCAAAAAAAAAAACATATTAATAATTGATTTATGTCTGAAAACTGTCGCTTGCGTGACACTGGTGTCCGAACTTTCACTTTCTGGTTACCACTTGACGCGTCTTCTCTCCACTCCAAAACGAACTTCTGCAACTTTAGCTTTTCTCTCCCCGAATCCGACTTTTCTCTTCTACAAATACAACTTCTCTGCTCGCAATCTAACTTCAGAATGCCTTCCTTCCCCAAATCACTCCTCTTTTATCTCCAATCAGAAGCATCTCATTTGCATACCTCGTGGTCACCCTGTAGGCATATAAAGAAACAGGGCAGCCATTTTTGTTTCTTTCTTCTTCATTATGAACACGAGGTAAGCCACACAAAAACGCGGTCGGTCGTTCTTGTTTCTTTTTTCTTCATTTACACCACAAAACACTTTATGTCAATTTCAAATGCTTGGACCTAAGTTGCTGAGTTATTTGATAGGGACCGAAAAGTGTAAATGTTTTGTTTTTTTTTATTTTCAACCCAATTTTTGCCACTTAACATTTAGTTTTTAGCTCAAATCCAGTTAAAAAGTGTGATTCCTCCTCAAGAAACTTACATCTAAAATTTGAAGTCTTTAACCCAAAAACGACGGACGAGTTTGGTAGAGATTTAAAAAGTAAAATCATTGAACATTGACCAATTGACCGCAGAATTTCTTGCCCACAACTGATTAAAAAGATTTTCCCAATTGTCCCTCATGTCAAATCCAGAGTCTTTTGACTGAGAAGTGACAGAGCCGTTGTGTACCTATTTACAATGCCTCCCCACGGGACAGAGTTAGACACCAGGGTCGTTTTCTAACGTGGAGAAAAGGTACAAAAATAAAAAAAAACAATTGTCTAAGTCGTGAAGGATTTCTCCTCCACTGAAAGAGAACGAGAAAGTGCCACATCTGAAGAACAGATGGTATTTATTTGCTCCCCCACTGAGCAAATTAGGCACAAGGCCGTTTTTAATGTGAGGTAAAAACCAGCTCCCCAAAAAGGGGGCACTCTGGTTACCAAAAATAATAATTGTCCCAGTATAGAGGGTTTCCCCTCCATTGACTGTTACAAATTATCCTAAGTGCAGCATCTGCCGGAACAGATACTACACTTTGATCTTGGGCACTCGTTGTGTAGAAAGTGTACACACACAGGCGCACACGAACTGACATGTTCACTTTAATAGATATACCAGATGTTCAGCCAGGCTTTTCTCGTACTGTTTATAACTTTATATGCATATTTACATATATATATATATATATATATATATATATATATATATATATATATATATATATATATATATATATATATATTAAAAAGTTTGACTCATGCCCAGGTAACCTATACTTTCAAGTGTTTGGCCCCAAAATCGGTGGAGCTATTTCGTGGAGGTAAACTCTTTTGATTTTGATCTCTTGGCAGTAAAACTTTCGGTTAAAAAATGAGCAAAACGTGTGCTGCATGTCTACATACCAATTGTGTAAGATTTTAAAGTTTTAGACCCCAAAATAGCTGAATTAGTTTGCTAGATACGGTAAAAAGTATATCTTTTAAACGTTGACCCCTTGGCAAACAAATTTTTCGCCAAAAACTGATTCAAAACTTGGCCTTATTCTGAATAGACTTTATGTAAAATTTAAAAAGTTTAGACAAAAAATTGATTGAATTTTAAATTTGACCTCTATTTTACCCCATAAATCTTTTCTATTTTTAGCTTAATAAAATAAAAAAAATTACTGCCCAAGTATTTTATGACTAACACAAATGTACTCGCAGTTCATTAAGCCTTTGCTCGGGCCATATTGTCCATACCTTTATATATATATATATATATATATATATATATATATATATATATATATATATATACATATATATATTCGAAGCATATATATATATATATTTATATATATATATAGTTATATATATATGAGTGTGTGTATGTATTTATATATATGTAGATGTATATATATGCAGATATATACATTACGGTGTATATATATGTAGATATATGTCTATAGATGTATATGTCTATATATATATGTATATATATATATATATATATATACATATATATATATATATATGTTTGACTCATACCCTGAAAAATGTTCAAACCCAAAATGTGCGGAAGAGTTTTGTAGAGTTTGCTACAGTCGACCTTTTTTCAACTTAGACCTCCTGGCAGGCAATTTTTTAGCCCACAACTAAGTAAAAAGCTTTCTGCGCGCCAGTATACCCTTTATGCACAATTCCAAAGGTTTAGCTTAAAAATTGGCTAAATAGTTTGCTAGAGAGCGAAAGTAGCTAAATCTTTTTAACTTTGACCCCTTGATCGCAAAATTTCCGGCAATAAAAACTTGCCTTATGTGTGAATACATTTTATCGAACATTTCAAATATTTAGAACAACACTGTGTTGATAGGTCGAAATTTATAAAATATGACCCATTTCTTGAACCCCTTTACTTGAGTTTTTTTGGTCTCGAATAAAATGTAAAAGTTTATTTCATGTCTAAGGAACCTACATCTCAAATGTTCATTTAAAACAAGCGGATAACATTGGTAGAGTGTTCAAATTTCCAAACGTTGAACGTTCACTATAGTCAGCAAAATTTCTATAGAACACCGATTAAAAGGCTGTTCCTATGTTGTCTTTTTAACAGGGGGAAGGTAGAGAAGAGGCATTTATACATTTATAGTCTGTGCTTTCTTATAACATATATCCTAGGTGGAGAGAGAGTGATCGTTTTTTATAACACTGGAGGAGGACACATTCTTATGATGAGTTATTCAAAGTTCATTAAAGATGATTACACATTACGTTTGTTGTAGAGAGGCGACACGAAGACGGCAGTTACAAAAATATGACGATGTTCTCTTATTCCAATTGACCGGTCGAAATGATGATGACATCAAGGAATTCAAAGTCTTTACTACATGTTTACAACTTTCTAACCTTTCTCTTCTAAATGAACGCTCCTCTAATCATGTCAGCTTTTTCTCCTATCATCATCTCCAACTCTGCCTTACTTATCTATATTGAGAATTCATTTCTGCCATGACGTCATACGTGTGTTCAAAAACGTGATCGGCCCACGTGGACTGAACATGCGTGTTTCACACATGTTTCCAACCCCTGTCTGCGGACAAAGAATTATTACTAACCTATTTTTCGACCTACCTTATTTTTCGATATGTTTTTAATTTGCTATTGTTCGTTTTTTTTCTAAATGACTTTATTTTAATTCTGTTTTCATGAAAAGAATTGAACAAATAATATTCCTTTGACAACAACATATCTAATTATTTTATGTGAAACTGAGCAATGCGAAAATCCTTTCTGAATCTATTTCTGAACCTTGCTTACAAGTTTCGAATCTCGGTCTCATCTAATCTCATTTTTACTTATCTAATGCTTTTCTTACTTACAAAAAATAGCTCTTTTCTTGTAACACATTTATCTCAATACACCCTATGTCAAAGCTCGAGTCTGTAGACTGAAAATTGACAGAGTACTTCTGTAGGGAAATGTAAACAGACAGAAACAGACAAATTTATTTTTATGTATATACTAGCAGTTCATCCCCACTTTGCTGGGGGCCTATGTACTGTTCATATCTTCAGGTGCAGATGCATATATTAAAAAAGTCTGCAGATGTACAGTAACGCCTTTTTATATAATAGGCTTCTTTACAACCAAAGAGAAAAGTTGGTAGAGGCAGCAGAGATCAATTAAAAAAAATGACCCCAATTTTTATCCCTTTACATTTACTTTTTCGGCGCCAATTTAATTTTAATATATCCAAGTAACCTGGATCGAAAATTTCCAAAGTAAGATCATAAACTTGGCGGAGGAATTTGGTAAAGCCTGCAAAGGTCCACTCTTTAAACACTGATCTGCGAAACCTTCACCCAAAACTCATTAAAAAGCTTGCTACGTGTCTGAAACTCCTTTATGCAAAATTTAAAATGTTCAAGCCAAACATTGGCTAAATACTTTGCAAGAGACCGCAAAGGCCAAACCGTTTTACTTTTGACCCAAGTGTTCAGAAACAAAACGATTATATGTTTGCCCTATGTCTTAATACATTTTCGTAAAATTTCAAATGTTTAGACTAAAAATAATTAATATCGTAGAGACCGCAGAGGTTAATTTTGTTTTAATTTGACCCTAATTATGACCCTTGGTGTTTGGTTACAATCAAATTAAAAAGGTAGATCCATGCCCAAGTAACTTCTATCTAAAATTGCAAGTATTTAGACCCAAAATTGTCGAATGAGTTTGGTAAAGTTCTCAAAGGTCAAATCGTTGAACTTGGACCCCTTAACAGCCAAATTACTGGCCAAAACCCTATTGAAAAGATTTCCCGTATGCGAAATTTCGAGTCTGTAGACCAAAAATTGGCAGAGTTTTATAGTAGGGAAATATGTAAAGACCGACACACACACACACACACACATTTTCACTTATATATATTTATATATATATATATATATATATATATATATATATATATATATATATATATATTACAAAATCCCTATAGTTATTTTCTCCGTTACTGCTATTTTGTAAGCATATTCAACACTTTATTCCTGATAGCATATCTCTCGTTATGTAGAACCTTGCATATATTATTATGTCAATGTTTAATTCTTTTCAGCTTTGACTCATCAGAATTATAGGAATCAATCAACTTAAAACGACAGGAAAATGAATACATGCATGGTTGCATGAATCCGATAAAAAGCGAAAAGGTTATTGAAGTTTTGTGTTTTATTGCCATTTATTACATGAACTTTGTTTAATGCAGGAGATTTTGATTATAGTCCGCGATAACTTATTATTGAGTAATGCTCGGCTTTTTTACCTATTTCCACTGTGCTAATGTGGCATTGGACCGAGTGTGTCATTAGTAGATTTGACATCGTATGGTGGAATATATTATCGCAAAGTTCATGAAATATATGCATATATTAGGGATTGCTTTTGATCCAGTAAAAATATTTTCAGTGAAGGTTCAATATTACTATATATGTGTCTAGGAATATGACGCGCAATATCACCCGCACAATACAAATTTTATACCATCGAGATTATCTCTAAGACAATTGAGCAAACTTTGTCTGCTCATCCGTCCGCTAACAATTATGTCTGTGGAGACTAAATTGTTTACAAGTTAAATGGCTACTCCGCTCAAACATGACGGATAATGAGCGGGTTGGATGGTTGGTTGTTTTTGTTTTACGGCATATCAACCCTTTTCGGGCTATTTAATGCCGAATCCAAAGATTTTGAGGATTTTTTTTTAATAGAATATATTTGTTGTTTTCACGTCGGTTTCTATTTAACCCATAGTTGGAACCCTAACAGGTACTACCACTCCGGGTCAGAGTGGATCTGGGGACAATGGTAATTAAAGGGTGGCTCCACACTCCCCAAAGCCCACAAGCTGGGTCTCTCACCACTGGATATAGTTTAAGGTCATATCCAGGACCCCCATTGAGGGACTTTTACCCCCTGCAGGGGGCCAGTCGGCGTATTATTATGCCCCATCGACAGGGCCGATAATGAGCGGGATTTTTGTCAATTCCACATTACTGATTACCTTACACAGGCCCTTCACGGCATTACCTGTATATTCGATACTGACACACAGTATGCAAGCGTTTTTGACCTTTTTTTAAACTCACGAACGCCTCTTCTCCTACGTCGTTTTTTCTAGAAACATATTTTGATCACTTGGGTAGTTCAATCAAGATAAAAACAAAATCTGATAAATCATAAGCTGTATCTGTCCATCTAATCTGGTATCGATAATCTATGACTGAATGGAATGGAAGTCAGTTATTTATATTTGTGATATATTTCCGTTTCTTGTTTAAAAGAACGTATCCTCTATTGTTTTAGAAGTGACAAACCTCACAAGCCGATTAACAGTCGATATAACCCTAGTTATACCCTACAAGAAATATCTCTTTCTCTGATCTTTACCAGTAATCTTCTAAATCACAATCTTTATATCATCCGTTGTCATTTATGTAGAAAACATTGCCACCTACGGCAACATTTCAAAAGCAGAAAATTACGAAGATCTCTCGAATTCACCATTTTCTGAATCTGACCACATGATGCAATAAAAAAAGGTGGCTGGCTAATTTTAATGAATCTAAATCCAAGCTCCCTTTGGCCATTATCAACGGTCTGATCCCCTCTGATAAAAAAATACATAGACTTAGTTTCGTACGGTAAGCATCATACTTTTACGTTTCTGGTGTTTTACAATTGACCCTCGCACTAGCTTTGGATATATATATAAAATATACCAAGCTCGCCGGAAAAATATGTTAAATAAGTTTAATGTTTAAGTAGATATCTCACTGCGATGCAATCATCTACTTGTGTAAGAACTAAATACGTTTTTGGATTGAGTATTGTTGCCAACTTTCAATAAGGGCTTCTTGAAACGCTTCTCCTGCTTTGACAGTTGTAAAACTTTTCTTGAAAGATGAGTAAGTGATGCCCTTTTCTCCTCCATCCAACCCCTTTTCCGTAGAAGAAACGTTGTGAGCCTGTCTCTGCTCTACTTTTATTTCCATTGAAATGATTTTATTAGCTTCAAATATGGCTCCCATTTTCAAACATTAACGATAACACACATCTAGCTACAACCACTACAAGGATTCTCTCCTCAATTTCTAGCTTGGCTTAAATCGCAATACATAATCCATGAACAAATGTTGAGTCCTTCATGTGAGGTATGGTGAGGCTCGATTATGCTGACCCGATTATTAGCTTCTACAGAAGAGATGTCTAATTGTTCAATGTCTCCCAATTTGTTGTCCAGCCTCTACTTTTATATCAAAATTACATTCAAACCTATAAAACAACGATTACTGCATTAACTGACTCTTACCTTTACTATTATCGCTTATAAGAATCAAGTGATTTCTATCAGTCATTTTAAAGTAGCAATGCATGAGAGCGATTAAAATATTGCAAAACTATTTGACTCATAAGTCATTATAGACAATAGTGAAACAATGTATTATTGGCAATAAACATTAATGGACTATTAAAATATTAAGTGCTAATATATTACGCATTTACCAATTCTTAATCGCATTTTCAAATATTATTCGATGTATTTCACTTAAAGCGTAAAAACTTAAAAAGAAATAAAATGCATATTAAGTATAAACAGACATGCCCAATAGCGATTTAAATCTAACACATTATAAAATTAACTCCGAGATAATTCCATTGCAATAAACAATATAAATCTTGCATTACATGAAGCTGCAATATAAAGAAATATGCGAGGTATTAATATTTTATTTATTTCTTGTTATGTATTATTCGCGGAATTTTAGTATATTTCCAACTTTTATGGGACGTTTTGGCGTATCATTAACAATAAACTATTCGTTGGGTAACAATTAAAAAAAAAGAGTATTGCTAATTGAATTAAAATAACTAGGTTAGTAAAATTTGTGCGAGTTTTGTTTAACACCTCCAAAATCCCCCAAAAGATAATGAAGGAAACTGTTGTGGGGAAACATCCTCCAAATGAACTAATCCATCGTCCATATAAACTTTACGCGTGACGTATGCTCGGTGAATTACATACACTGCTCTTTTTTAACCTTTCTTTGTAACCTTTTCTTTATAACCTTTACGTTTTTCATGTTTAAACTGTTCCCCGTTGGGTTGTTCTTCCTTGGGTACTCCCGATCCATGAGATAAACATAAATCAAATATCGAGTTTATTATATGAGAGATGAGCTGTGAAAAATATATTTAAATTTTTATTGTATTTATATACATATATATATATATATATATATATATATATAGAGAGAGAGAGAGAGAGATAGAGAGAGATAGGCAGATAGATACAAATACATACTAACTTATAGCTGTACTAGTGTGTGTAGTTAATGCATACATCGATATATATATAGTTGTGTCAAATTCATATATATATATATATATATAATTAACATCCACATACAACTATATACATATGTGTGTGAATATATATATATGTGTGTGTGTGTGTGTGTGTGTGAACAAATAGTTAATAAAACATGTTAGAAGGCACTTTGAAAAAGAGTTAAACCATATTTAATTTTAAAACGGAAACACTAAATCAGTGGATAGACCTTAATACGTGTAGTTTCGAAGAAATACTTTCCTTCTCATCAGAGCGTAGAATGTAGCAAAATGCGGGATCTGATTTTACTTGCAAAAGTATTTCTTGAAACTACAAGTAAGCCATAGATCTTACTTGATAAAAAAATGTGAAGCAGAGGGAATAGGGTGAAGAAAATAGTTCTTTCACGTGAATGGGTAGTCTGGTGAATGGTTAAGCATCCAATGACGATAAAATGCAAATATGCAGAATCCAAGCAAATTGGTTAAATTTCCGTTCGCACAAGTAAAATTCAAGTGAATCGCGTATTGGAAGATGGCCCCAAGTATTCCGAAAGACAGAGATTCATGGAACGATTCACAAATAGGTACAGGGGAAAGGGAATGAATTCCAATGATATTATTAAAAGAAAGATAATATGGGCGTACAAATTGGAAGAAAATTGAAACTCGACTCTCGAGGTAAGGCTAAATTAAGAAAAATGAGCGAAGAAGATAACAGTGTGAAGAAGAAAGAAAAATACAACGGTGACGGAATTAATTTTCAAATGGAAAAGCCAATGTCAAAATGACCCAGACAAGATGACGTTGAAACCCGCCAAACATTAAAAGCAAAAAACAGGTCTACAAGTTATTATATAAGAATTAAATAATCAGCGGGAGTTATAAACCGACACCAAATGAAATGATAAGAAAGATAAAAAAAAGACATACACATATATATGCATACATACATATATATGGATACATACAATTTAGCATATATATATATATATATATACATACACACACATATATATATATATATATATATATATATATATATATATATATATATATATATACACCGCAAACACACCCAGACACACACACATACATACCTATAAGTAAATAGATGGATAAATAAGTACATAGAGGAAAAGACCTATATATATATATATATATATATATATATATATATATATATTTATAAAAAAAAACTGTATATATATATTTAAAAAAAAAACTGTATATATATTTATAAAAAAACTATATATATATATATATATATATATATATATATATATATATATATATATATATATATATATATATATATCTGTGTAGTTGATGGGCAATTTTAAAGCTGAGTGTGCCGTTCTGCCACCTGGGAGTAAAGTTTAGTTGCAGCAATTCCAGAGGTTGCAACAGCTATAGCGACTACACCACTCCGCCGCATATGGGCAAGTATTAATTTGGTGACAAAAGTTTTTTTTTCTGTGCCACCAGGTGGGTCCAAGAGAAATATCCCTCCACGGTTCCGTTGAACATTTTCAGTGGTCATATGGCAGACGTTCAGTTGTTCAGGCAATATGTTTATTTGATATATATATATATATATATATATATATATATATATATATATATATACATATATATATATGTATATGTATACATGCATATAGTTATATACATATATATATAGAGAGAGATAGATAGATATATAGATAGATAGATATAAAGGTGTGTGTGCGGGTTTCTTTTATAGATTAATATAGATAGATAGAAAGATAGATAGATATATAGATATAAACATAGATAGAAATGTGTGCGTGCGGGTTTCTCCACGTGTATATATTGTTTTGAATATTTCAAATTAATAGGAAGAACAGGGCGTGTCAAATTATAAAAACATACGAACCATAGAAATCGTGACATATCTCATTCTATGTAAATCTTCTTCAAGTGCAGACCTTCATACGAAATACAGCAAACTATATTATGTTGTTATCCAGTTTTTGAAACTTATCTAGGCGTTGCATTACACGATCATGTATGCATTGATAAACACTACATATCTTTGTCTAACGTATAAAACGCTTATGACAATTGAATTGAATAAGCGGTCGCCTTTGATTTCTCGTACATCTATTTACCATTTCAAAACTTGCATAACTTTGGAGGGACTTATAATTAAAAGTAAACTATGTGTATCAATCTAACATACGCTATTTTTTCCTTTATGCTTTTTAACATGTCTTACTATTTTTTCCTTTATATTATTATGTAAACATATCATATAATTTTCCCGGCTTCAGTTTGTTTAACTGTTGGTTGCTACACTCCCTTTTGTTTATATGATTTCTTTTTATAATATTATATGTTCAGCATGACATTTTATATAAATATTTTATTTGCTCTTGACAGTTAAATATCATACTTTTTACATCATGTTAGCGACCTTCTGAACAGATATTCAATAAAAATGGCATTCATTTAATTTCCTGCTGTGTCTGTGAAAACTCTGCACGTGTATTTCCATTAATGTTAATAGAGTCATTATAATAATTACTCTGTGCATGTACGGGTTTAGACAGGGTCTCTGAACATAATAGTTATTTTCTTCATAATTTATCTTTTTGCTAAATTGTTCTGGTACATTAAGGTCAAATGTTCTGCCAATATTTGACATATATATATATATATATATATATATATATATATATATATATATATATATATATATATATATACCGCCTGTAAAATACTTTAATTAGCAAATTTTACGAAAATAGTAAAGTATTAAGAAAAGAAATATTTAAAAAAATATTCTGTAATAAAACATTTTATAAAAAAATTCAAAGTAGCAAATGACAATAATCAACAGCCGTTTAAATTTAATGCATAATTAATCAGTAAACATTGTTTTAAACCACAATCTTCTGTAATCTTGTAGTTAATATGCACATTAATAAACTGATTAAAACCGTTTAATACAACCAAGATATAAACCACAACTTTTAGTCTGTAATTTATATTTTACATGCATTTATTGTCCGAAAGTATACTCCAAAAGGGTATACTGAATGTTCATTAATCTGCGGGAGTAGAATATTTTTTCTTTCATATAAATAAACACATTTTTACTTAAAGTTTTAAAATAGTCTGTATTTCCTATATCGATTTGCGTATTTTCAGCAGCATTGTTTATATAATTTTGTATTTATACTTAAATATTTCAAACATAAATTGTGAAATTAATATATTAAATTAATAACCGCGAGACTTTAATAAAATGATATAGGTTTGGTCATATCTGTCGTTAACCAATTAAAAAATTGTCAGTAAGAAAGTTTCACATCACTATGTAAAACTTATAACGAGAAGGCCATCTAATTGTATAGATTATTAGTATCATCAGCAATACACCTAGCAGTTATTTTTTATATTTAAACTAACGCAGCTATTAAAAAACATATATATAAAAATGTAATAAAGTATTCATATTATAGTCCTATTATATTAGATAATTATCTTGTTTTTTTTGCATTTAAATCGGAATCACATATTTAATAGCAGGTAGACCTTTCTAAGATTATGTTTTTAATTAAAATATTCATGAGTTCTAAAAATATGCAATGCTACATTTCGTTTCTTATATTTATGATATTAAATCGCTTCTAAATATAAGTATTACACATAGTAAAGCTTGCTAACAGTAGTAATGGAATTCGAAACAGAAAATGTTCACTGTGTGTTATAAAAAAAAGTAAACATCATAAAGTATGGGACTATTAAATCAAGCAGGCATAGAGAAACAACGCTATCAGATCGTGCTTATGATTTCTGGAATCAGACGCCATCAAATAAACATAAATTATAGAAAAATGGAAAACAATATATTAGTAGAACAAGCATACGCCTAAAAACTAAATTGTATAGTAGAGACAGATATAAACACATACTCAATATCAGTGGAAAAATGTTCTGGACCATTCGCAGGCTGGGCCAAAGTAAAACTAAGCCAGTTCAATCACAATTATAAGGACACTTATAACATTGTGTCACAGCCAACTGATGATAAAGACGGCAAAATCCACACTTCAGTGGTGTTCAGCTTGCGAGACAATAATCTTGGAAATATGTTTTGTGGGGAATTAGGTTTATACGTTTCAGCAGTGAATTCAGTTTTGTTCAAGATTAAGATTCGAGAACAACTTACCATAAACGCTCAGGTAGAAAATGCATTCACCTTTCTCCATATTGCTCTCCCCAGATATAACGATTATGTATCAACGCATATTAATATTCTCCAATACATATGCTTACATTTATGAAAACACATCAATGACGCTTCATTTAAATAACTCATAAACATGTAGAGCTGCAATACGACAACACATATTGTCTGTGAATTGTTATATAAGCAATTACAACTTTCAGAATAGTAGTAATTTGTATAGCCATCTTGTGTTAGTGCGGTCCTGGATATGACCTTAAACTATGTCCGATAGTTAGGCCCCAATTTGAGGGCTCTGGAAAGTATGGAGCCACCCTTTAATTGCCATTACTCCCAGGTCCATTCGAACCGAGTGGTGATACCTGTTTGGGTCCCAACTATGGGTTAAATAAAAACTAACTTGCAAAAAACAAATATATTCTATTAAAAAAAAATGTCTTCAAAATCACCGGATTCGGCATTAAATAACCCGAAAACGGTTGATATGCCGTAAAACAACCAACCAATCCTTGTGTAAGGGCAATGCAATTAATTTCTGTAATTAACCCACTAACGCATTGTAAAGTAGTACAGAAATTAGACAGGAACCTGTTTAGCCGCAATGATGAGCTGTGAAACAGCGAAACAGTATTGTATGTTGATGACTATATATATATATATATATATATATATATATATATATATATATATATATATATATATATATATATATATATATATATATCCTAACCCGGTCCAAAAATAGTGTGTCTTTTAATCCTTGTAATATTATGAAAAGCAATCATTCGATTTATTAATATATTGCTCCAAAGAAATAATGGGGTTTTCAAAAAGTCATTTAATCCTATAGAAATGCTTGCATAGGTTAGAATCGAAAACAAAAATAGCTACAATGGGGTAGACGCGATCAGAAACAGTGTGCACATTTATATGAACACTTTAAAATTAATCCAGTGAAACGTAATATATATGTCTTTGGATGCTTAACAAAATGAAACTTCGACTTAAATGAGCTAATATTTTTCAGAATTAAAAGAAAACTTGATTTTTCACATGCCGAAATACATTATATGTGAACCTTCAAGTAGTATAGTAAATGTTATTTTCCACATGCACACACGAGGACATTACACACACACACACAAATACACACACACACACACATATATATATATATATATATACATGATGCACAAACGAATATAGAGTGATGAATATATAGGTAGTTGTATTATAGTCTTTTATGTATATAATATTTTATATATATATATATATATATATATATATATATATATATATATAATATTTTAAATAAAGACTTCCTCGTTATAAAATACGTATTCAAATTCATTAGTAAGCAGAAGATACACTGTTATCAAGTTATCACGAATGTCTGCCGGAAAATAATATCCCAACGTGTTTATGCCTCAGGGCAAATTGACTCGACGTCAACATTTTTTAATATATTTAAAATAGACGGATAAGTCATCAGACACCATCATCTCACAGAAATCCAGCTGACATACATACATACACACATACATGTATATATGTATATAAATGTGTGTGTGTATATATATATTATATATAAATATGTATATATATATATTATATATAAATATGTATATATATATGTATATATAAATATGTATATATATATATATTTATGTATATATATATATATATATGTATATAAATACACACCCACACATATATATATATACAATCATGATTTTATATGTACATATATATATATATATATATATATATATATATATATATATATATATATACATACATATATACTTATAGTTGGGTGTGTTCGTTTGTGATGGTAGGCTATAGTATCAGAATGCGTAAAAGCAGGGATAATTACACTTCCGAACAAATACAATAAATTAAATCATCACTGCATTTGAACTATATCTATGAGGCACCATAGAATCGAATATTTTCACTATTCTACCTCTACCACATTATATATTAGGTATACTTATCTCTCAGTTTTTAGTATAATATCACATATAAAATGGAATAATATTATCAGTCAGTTAAGTAATAAACAACTACAATTCTAACTCATCAAAACTCTTTTCTGCTACACCTTATAACTTTAACTACACCTTCCTCATTTAATCATGTATATCTTTGAAAATATCAATATTATAAACAAATATTTTATCACAACAATATGTTATTATAATAAATGAAATAACACTGCTTAGTACTACATTTTAATGTCAACCCCTTAGACAAGAAGGTAGAACTGCTTTCAAACGTGGTAAGTTAAAATAATTATTTACTGGCTATAAACCTAAGAAAAAGTAATTATAAAAATAACATTGTTACAACATTGCTCTAGGCTTAATCTGGGAACATAAGTTAACTGGATTAAGTAAAAAAATTGTCCCGGAGTCATTTCAAAGAAAAATATAATTAATTACAAGAAGAAATCACGTTTTCTAAAAGAAATGCATGACTGATAAAAATAAACGTTCTATAAATAAAAAAACTTAATGGTTTCAATTACGAAAAGTAGTTAAAGACGTCACAATGCTATATATAACTGAAAATAGATCCATGCCTCTCTGCCGAAGAAAATGATTTTTTGGAAATGTTAATATTTATTTGTCAGTGACAAATGCCGTTGAAGCAATCTACTATTTAATCTTTTTTTTCTAAAGTTAGAGGAATATATATATATTTCTTTTTAGAAAATATTATCCTTGTTGGTAGGTATAGAGAAATATCGACAGAGAATTTGAATATCTACTTAACAGTGGAAAAACTTGAATGCCTACTAAGCACTGCAGAGGATGTGAATGTGAACAAGACACTGTCTACGAGTGTCTAAGTTTTTTCTATGTACAGGGGTTATCAGAAAATCATGCAGGAATATACTTATCCCTATAAGTAAACTCTGACTAACTATTAAAAACCACATACTATTCGCAGCCAGTATAATACATTGTCACGATGGCAAAACAAAAAAATAGCTTTTCTGGGAAATGGTGCAACTTCTCCAACTAGTATAACCTCTATAAATAGTAATAACCTTGATTATCCACCAAACTAGATGAGTTCTTGTTTGGAATCCAGTAAGAACTAAGGATGAAAGCAAAATAATACAATAATACGTCTCCGCGTATAAAGCGACCCTCATATATATTTAACATATATCGGTTGTATAAGATGACTGTTTATCACGAAACCATGTTTGTTTAGCCTCGACTTGCAACACCTGGTATCTAATGAAATATTTGTTTTTTTTAATTTTATTTTTAAACTTCAAGGGTCGTTTTATACGTCAAAATATACGGTATATGGAAATGGTTGATTGGGGTGATGTAAAAAATATTCTCAATTTCTACACTAAGTCAGTGTTTTAGAGATAATATAGATTAATATAACTTTCAAATATCTTGATATATCATATAGAGTTCAAGTGATAATCCCAGGTAGGGAGCTGTTTGATTCCTGAGAAGTTCGTCTGAAAGAAATAATGCATATATATATATATATATATATATATATATATATATATATATATATATATATATATATATATATATATATATATTAGTATATATATGTGTATGTGCGCGCGCGTGTGTGTCGATGTGTGTGTAGGTGTGTGGGTGATGGTGTGTGGGTGTATGTATTCACATTGGTATAGCACTACGTAATAAATGATGATTTAGTGCCTATGTAAACTTTTATAAAAAATTATTATCTGTGTGAAGTCATTTGTGTAATAGTCTTTCTATTTGATGTTTTTAGACCGTCCCCTTCTGTGACTTACGTTTGTTTTGTTGTTGCCATATAGAGCGGTATTGATGATTCTGAATTTTATTTCAAAAACTGATCGGAATCTTTATTACGTAACTATAACGCCAAAGATAGCTCTTAGAATTATTGCTGGTCTTGAGCAATATACACTTTTAACATTACTGCTCTTATCTCAGCCAAGTGGTGCCTAGCGGCTGCTAATTTCAGTTACTATGTCTCCCCTGCTTTCATAATAAAAAAAATAATATTTCCCACATCTTGCATATTCGTAAGTATTAATTATACATGCTTAAATTAGTGTTTCATAATCATTTTACAAAATCTCTTTAAAAAGTTTACAAGGGGTTTTGATATAGATATACATAATAACACTTTGATAAGTATGATTTAACTTAAACAGGGATGGTATAATACAATTGTGGAGTCTGCCTTACCGCATGTACTCCCTGTAAATATGGCACACACTTTAACAAATACTTTTCATAGCTATTTGCGTAAGTATACTTTGATAATTATGTTTCAGTTTGAAGGAATATGGTATAATAAAATTAGTGGCTGTTCGTTCGCGCCTGACCTCCATATAATGTCAATGTGTCACAAAGTTTTACGAGGTTTTTTTATAAGGAGGGAGGGTTCACAACACCACTTAAACATTAATCTTAATTCATGTTAGCTTTTATTTGTTTTTTTTAGTTTAATCATATTGTTTCGAATGACTTCACCTCATAAATTCACGTTCATATTAAAGTGAATGCCAAACAAAAAGTGGAACTTAAGACAATTCTCGACACAAATTTTGTATAGCTCTGTTTTTTCCTTCTCCTCTTGCCCGCGGCGCTCTTTCGAAAATAGATAAATAGATACATCATAAAAAATAAGAATGTTACTTGTAATCGTGTCAATAGAACGAAAACTTCCTGCTCACGTGATTACGTGTCTATTTAAAAACATTTACATAACCTTTTTTTTATTTTTATGCATATATCTGTTTAAGCTTTTCTGTCAGTGTACTAGTAGGAGTTCAGTTGGTTACAAAGCTTTCTGTGTGTTCTTTAAATTACACTAGTACAACCCTAAATACGACGGCGTAATGCTACACTGTTCAATAATACTGTAAAGTGAAACGAAGCTGGTCTGCTTGCAAACGGCGCCATATTCCTCTTATTCATATTTATATCGATTCTTTGCTTTAAAAAATCTAAATAAATTACGTGTTTACTGTTTTTAATATCCCATTTTGCTGTTTCGGATTATTTTACTAAAGTAAGTAAAGCTTCATTATTTTTAAACTGTTTTTGTTTCTTTGTTTTTTGATATAATATAGTAAGAGTGTTTAGCAGAAAAGCCAACAAACGACTACCCAAAAAAATAAATATACAAGAAATAAATGTTTCCATAACCAATAAAATTCAGTTCATATTTTTTTTGTTTTGAATTATTTTTATACCTCTTTCCTCGAAATACTTTCAGCGAACCGAAAATAAAACGAAATTTGAGACGATAGCTACTTAAATAATTTTTTATATAAACTACACATGCAATAATCGAATATTCCTCAAGCACAAAATAACAGAAAACATTAAAATATGTTTATAAATATTCCTTACGTTGACGAATCTCTCTTATATAGTTAACACAGAATGGGCAGGTGCCCCTCCATCAAATTGAAAACAAGGCTCTCCATTTATGATCTTTTTTAAACCGGTTCGTGAATTTAAAAAGAAACAGCATTTCTTTTTACAAACAACTTAAAAATACACACCAATGAAAATTTCTATCAACAGTAAATGTTATTGACTTTAGTAACATTTATTTCTTGTATATATATATATATATATATATATATATATATATATATATATATATTTATATATATATATATATATATATATATACATATATATATATATATATATATATATATATATATATATATATATATATATATATATATTACATTTTCTCTTTGGAAGGAAAAGTGATTTTTTGGTCCACTTTAGCCACAAAGTGAAACAAAGTTGATATAAAAATATATGTTCGCGAAAATTATCTTTATTTTCATCATATTTTGCTTAAGGTAAACGCCTCCTTTACATAACATGTTATATTTTTATCAATCACAGTCCATTTTGTGTAGGCTTTTTTGAACCCAGTCAACGACGGGTACTTCTGCTAGTATATATATATATATATATATATATATATATATATATATATATATAGGTTAGTAGAAATGGTAATTAATAAAAACTGACGAAAGTGTTCAATACTGTCGTAGAGCAAATATGCGTTTCTTTTATTATAGTACCTTTCTGTTGAATTACATTATTGTTTCAGCTACTCGGGCGTTTTTTGGCTGTCTGTAGCTTCCTCAGACTTTTACAGAAATGTTCGCTACTTTTGGATCCCAAAAAAGCGATCATTTCTGTAAAAGTCTAAGGAAGCTACAGACGTCCAACAAAACTGCCGAGTAGCTGAAACAATAATGTAACTTAACAGAAAGATAAGGTAATAAGAATAAAACGTATATATATATATATATATATAATATTTTGATTGCATAAATTAACCTTTGGACCAAATACGGCATACGTTGCCACATACAATACCAGCTCCTATCCTATGTACATTTAGATCGCCTTATCTGACAAATTTCGTTGTTATAATAAAATCCTAAATTTCCTCATACGAGAAACGCCATTGCAATCGCAGCCCCCTCTAGAAGAAGTAGTTTTTATTTTTATCATTAAATATCAAGTCCTACTACCGCCCCGAATTATCGCCAGGAGGAAGTCTGCAGTGCCAACAGATATTGTAGTATAAATCTTTTTAACTGAATCATAAACTCTGAGACATGACATGAACATTTTCCTTAGCGGTTCCAAAAAATGTAAAGTTCCCCAGACTAATTCCTTTCAATCTGATTTTCTGAACTCCAATAATTACTATATTCCGTATTAGCGGTATTCGCATGCTAAATAAACGTTAATGTACCATTTACATATGATCTCGCAATATTTTGCCCTCTGATTATATAGATGCATTAATTTTCTTACATTTTACGGTGTACGTTTTTATTTCCTCTTTCTCTCTCTACCTCTCCATATCTCTCTGTCTGTATATATTCTTACCAACTCTCTCCTACTCTATCTCTCGGCAGCTTTTTACATTTCTTTTCAAACTGAAGAAAAAAGTCCTTACATATATACAAAACTACCTCAGAAATTATAACTTACAAGTACCTGTAAACCTGCTTGCTGTATATTGTAAAACTAATTACGCAAGTGTGATTAATATTGTTAATTCAGCGAAGAGTTTTCTTAATCTCTGCTCTGATTGTCACGTAGTATGTTTTAGTACATATTATAATTACAGATATTCTATTTGAATATATAAACAAAATCACATTAGAGAGATAGCATATAATGCAAAACCTATACAAAGTTTTAAAGTATCGTAGAAACTACTTTTTGAATGTATAGTGTGAAGAGAAGAAGCAGAATTATCGAGGAAAAATAATTGTATATTATATTTCTTTAAATTAATTCATGGTTTTTCATTTCGAATATTTCACTGGGTATTCAAGTAAACTGTACATTCCACAATGGGTCTAATAAAACAGAATACAAATTTTAATGGCTAATAGACTTAGCTTATTTAGATTTACGTTATTTTGCTATTATTTTCCTCAACGGCCTTCCACATAGAATCCCCTCTTAGATACCAGACGCTTAAACGTACAGAATTGTATTGCTTATATTTTTCCCTTAAACATTGTCATGTAAAACACTATACCGTAATAACGGTAATGAAGTAATTGACAATAATTCTTCCACCCACTATTTCGTTGATTACATTTCGTACATCGTTCTTCTTTGTTTTACAGGACTCGACAAGTCGCTGTGAATAAATCAACTCGAGTAAACATTTATGTGTGTGAGCTAAAAAAATGATGATAAATTTAATGCTGTAGTAAATAGAGTTACTGAATAATACCCGTTATTTTGATAGGGCTAGGATTCACTTAACAATTTTGATAGGAAATGTACATTAAGAATCTACTTTAAATTAAATTTAGAAAATATTTTGTATAATTCTGCAGATACGAGATATATGTCAATCTTGACACAACTCTGAAAAAAGTTTCGAAAACAACTACGATGCTAAAATAATACATTACTAATTTAAATCTTATAAATCTTGTTCTAATGACATATGTAGATGTTTTATTTTCCTTTCCTTATTATCACAATATAACGATGTCGCGTATAAGATGTCTTATTAAGTTGTTATTTAGAAATGTTATTCAGTTCCACGATGTGCTAAAAATCTGGTCACGAATTTAACGGTAAATATTTATATACTCTTATTCTAAATGTTAGTATATGTCATTATTATTTTGTTTAAAGCATATACATATAACTTAATTAATCCTAGGTAATAGTATATTTTTAAAATATTTAACAAGTATGTTGAGGGATTATATATACTCCAAAATTACTAGAGATTGTAAGTAGCGTGTATTTTCATCATTAACTATACTTAGTGTATATATATATATATATATATATATATATATATATATATGTGTGTGTGTGTGTGTAGATATGTATATATATACATAGATATATACATATATATATATGTATATATTGACGTTGATAGATAGAGAGTAGTGTAACGTTTAAAGCGCCGCATGTCGTCTAAGTAGTCCAGATAAAAACCCGGTTTACGTAGTTAGTGGAGTCGCTGCACTGATGAGCTGTGATACAGCAGAACAATACTGTATGTGAATGAATATAAATGCTCATTATCTTAGGTTGAACACACGTGGAAGTTATAAGCAAATTTATACTAGCGAAATAAGCTATGCTCCTTGTTTAAACCGATAGAGCTTGGCGTTTGGATAATGATTGAACATTGTTAATTTACACACGCATCCTAGAAGCAGTCGAATAGCTTATTGTACGAATTGCATAAACATTATATTCTAATTAAAAAAAGAAATTAAAGGCTGTATGCGAGTATATTTGTTGATCTAAACAGTTCACTCCTTGCAAGTAAAGTATACTCGAGCTGAGATCGAAAGTAAAACCGCTCACGCATACACACACACACTCACACGCATATATATATATATATATATATATATATATATATATATATATATATATATATATATGTATATATAGAGGGTGTACACAAAGTTTGGCTTCATAATCTAAAGTGTATCCACAAAGTCTGGCTGCATAATCTACAGAGTGTCCACAAAGTCTGGCTACATATTCTAAATGGTGTCCACAAAGTCTGGCTACATAATCTAAATGGTGCCCACAAAGTCTGGCTACATAATCTACATTGTGCCCAAAAAGGCTGGCTGCATAATCTACAGGGTGTCCACAAAGTCTGACTAAATTAAGTAGCCAGACTTTGTGGGCACCCTATATATATATGTATATACGTGCATATATATATATATATATGTATATATATATATATATATATATATATATATATATATATATATATATATATATATATATATATACAGTGCATACTTTTTTCAGCTAGGTAAGACCATTAAATTCTACACTGAAAGTTTAGAATATCTTACAGTTTACACGATAATCATATTTTATTATAAAGTTGCACAAATCATGAAACTATAATATTTAATCTGGCGACAGATAATGTCACAACTTGTAACAATTATCTCTAATATTTATTATGAAGTCCTTAGCAAACAAACGATATTGTTGCGGTTCTGAACGTTTGAAATCAATACATCTAAACACGTTTGACTATATTTCGGAGATAATTCATGAGTAATGATAACCCCAGGGAGAGCAAAATATTTATGTCTAAAAGTGCTAAGTGTCAAACATTATTTTGCAATCTAAAATAATAAAAAAAATTAAGTGATATATCTTGCGTTTGAAATATCTATTCACCAGAGAAGATATTATTTGTTTCAACGTATGTCCTACCAATAAAAAAATAAGAATTTAGGAGAGAATATGGCTACACTAAACTGAGTCATTACTAGATACTTTTCTGAGTAAACGGCAGAAGGAATAATTGTAAAAGTTATATACTGTAAATATATAACTAGCATATTATATTTATATATATATATACATATATATATATATATATATATATATATATATATATATATATATATATATACTAGAATGCCACCCGGCGTTGCCGGTCATGAAATACACTAAAAGCATAATGTATAGCATAATGCGTGTAGATTACGTATTTACAGTTATATGAACAAATCTCTGTCGATTATTATATTGAATCGTATATATGTAAGTGATATATATATATATATAAATATATATATATATATGGCCATATATATATATATATATATGCACGCATTTATACGCATATATAGATAAATAGATAGATAAATAGATAAATAATGTATATATATATATATATATATATATATATATATATATATATATAATTATTATAAAAACACCTGTAAATCAAAAATATACATTTACAGATTTATTTTTCGACAGCATAGCTCCAATAACTAAGGGGCGGTGAAATATATTCCGCGGAGTTTTTAAGGTGATTCCTATTTTTACCTTAATACGATCAACCCCCACCTTAATTAAGAATCTCAAACACGTGTCATCATTTACTAGCACAGAGGCAGAAATTAAACAGAAAACATCTTTAGCAACATTAGTAAAAAAACTAAATCAATTTAAATCTAAATACACACGTTTCTCTATTAAATGGCAATTATTAGTAATTTAAAAATTCTATTCACAACGTTCCAAATTCTGCAGCTGTGCTTTTCTGAGTCAATTAGAATCATGACTCCCTTACAAAATATCGCATTGGTTACCACTAGACGCGAGTTGACATTTCAATGCAAACATAAAGCCAAACACAAATACATGAAGTTTGATATCACCTAAACTTCTAGGTCGATTTTCATTGTCTAATAACTTACCCTTATTCTTCCCCCCCATATATTCCCGGCTTATCTTCCCTTTATTTTTTAAATAATATATTGACTGTTTATCTAGCTTTACCGTCTCAACATAGTCTGAAGTTTCAATAGCTATCAATGAGACTATATACCAGGTTAAAATCCGGTAATCTCTACCATTATACATATATTATGTACTTGAAATTGAATAGATATATTGCTATAACCACAGCAGTCTATTAACAAACTCCCCAAATATTCTAATAATTCAACGAACCACATAAAATCTAACTGTATAACCTTTTATTTTTACTGCTGCAACATCGCATTTATTTCTAGTTATATTAGTCAGTTATATTAGTGTCAAGATTTTTAATTTAGTGTAATTGATATCGAGATTGACTTCAGTATTGAAACAGTTATATGGGTTTTTCACAAAATAGTTATTATATAAGTTACACAAAAACAGTTATGTTATTTATCTCACCTCCATTATTATTAATTTAGTGTCATTCTATATTTAGATTAACTTCTGTATTAAAACAGTCATATAGATTTTTTAACTATAACGGCTATAATAAACGTTACTCACTGCAGTATAATTAGTATAATTATTCCTGTACGTTATGATAAGTGTCATAATCCGTTTTAATGCAAGCATCTGTCATTAATAATTAATACCAGCTTTAAGAATTTATTCGATTAAGGTAGTGTTATCAGCATAATTATGTAAATTTACTTATATCTATGCGTCTAAGACCAAATTGTTTATCTCTATCCCCTCTCTTTCCCCCTATACGCAGTTCTCCCGACTCACGAATAGAAATTGTTCAAGACCCGTTTTTTTTTGCTCCCCATTCCCTCTTTTGCTTTTTAACCCATCTTGTATCCTGTAGCTATACCCCTCCCACAAAACCTGACGGCTTCGGTCGACCTACTTACTGGAAAATGACAAGTACTTTCACTGAAACGGCTAATGAAAGCGAAAAGCTATGCGTTGAAGAAAACTTGGTGTTTACCTGCTGTATTTACGTTTTTTCCCCCCTGACAATGGATTTAATTTCAACGTTTAACAGATATTGGGTTTAAAATATTGGAAATAAAGATAAGTTCCTTCAAATTCTCACGAGTATCTTTTCCACACTCCAAACCGGATATATTCATCTTTCGATTAATGATATTTACAAACGACAATATCAAATCTTTTCCCCATATTTTGTGTGTGTTTATATCCCCTGACAAATTTAAATACGAACAATTCTAAAAAAAAAAAAAACTATATGTTACAAAAACAATATATGCAATCATTATTTTACAAACATAATCTGCTAAGTATAAGTTATGCATGAACGTTTCAGAAAAATCGAAAGGATTTTGGAAGCCTAAAACTGAAACAATTAGAAGCTATATATATTAACCCAATCACTTGTTTCATGAAAATTCCATGAGAAATTGTTTGAAAGTTTTACGTAGGAGAAACAGTGCAAAAAGAATAGGCATTAACAGAATAGTAAACCACCGGTTATTAAAAATAAAAGTTTTCTTTACGTGCGATGAATAATGCCTGAATGGCGAATAATAAAATAATAACGAGAAAGACGGCGAATATTACGTAAAAAAACGTGGAATACCGAAAAGAAAACGACAAATACGTGGACGAAAACGAAAATGAATAATAATACTGAATTCCTTAAACAGCGGTAATAAATTGTATTTCATGGTTACATGGGAGATGACCAATAGGATGCTCCGTAAGAGATTCTGGGAGTTAATATTCTGATAATTAGTGTCCTATCGCTGTTTGATTTACGGCAAATTTGCTTTGTTTTTAACCGTTTTATATATGCCTGAAATCGATATTACTTTAATCCGAGAAACGCAAGCGGGTATCCCAAGGAATTGGCGTGACTTTTTCGAGGGCTGCGTGAATTACTGCACAAATTTAAAACGAAAAAATAATACCGAATGCAGCTATCGATGAAGCAAATATCAGCGATGAAGTATTAACCTTTGTAAACACTGTATTGAAATTACTGGTTGGGAATGAGAGAGTGACAGAAGATGTTACATACGAAGAGAAAATTGTGCTACTACTGGTAACATGTACGTACATTTTGTTGAGATGTGCACAGCATTGATAAAATAGTAGCTAGTAATATGATCATGCAGAAGTTGAAAAATTTAGGCTACGAACCTCTGCTTCATCCGGCATAAGATCTAGACGTTTTCCGAGATATAATGTTTTCTGTAGAGGAATAATTGTTCTTGTTTAATCACATGTATTTAATATATGAATTAATGATTGCATTCATTAGAGATGCATAAAACACAATAAATGTCTTATGACAGCTGCTTCTGTACGTTTCAATATATGTCTGTAAATATATACACATGTTTTAGAAAGTTATAGAAAATGTACAAATATACAAACATATTCGTGAGCGTATGTACACACATGCATACATATATAATAAAAATAGGAAAAAAATCCAATGATATAATAAAAAGAGAGATGGAAAGACCAAACTACATGACGACGTATCGCCCATTTAGTAAGAGCAAAATATAAAATGCTCACTGCGAGAATTTTACATTTGTACTTCTGAAAAAGCCCGCACATCTTCCAACTCGGCTTGAAAGTTAACACCAAAGTGTACATAGATGTGCTGAAGATTGAGATGATCCCCTTGTGGTATCGGATAACCGTTGGAAGATCCTGGGTATAGCAGCAGGACTCAGTATTTGCTCACAAGTCCAAAGAGACGCAGGCTTGGCTTCAGAAGGAATACTCCGAAGAATAGATTTCTCTGACTGGCCTCCTCCTCCTCCGACCTGAATCCGCTTGAATACTTCGTTTGATAATACGTGGAGAATATTACCTACATGCCCTTCCACAAAACCAACGCCAGACAGATCCTTTGTTATCCGCTGAGTCTCCGCCGACTCTTGTAGAAAACGAATGCTCCCAGAGCCGGGCTGTTATCGAAGCGGTGATTGACGCTGAAGACGGCTGCTTTAATAGATCAAATGTCTAATAGAAAATCAACTTACATACATGATTTTTTTTTCAATAAAAAATGTAAAATAAAGCTGTGATTTTTCGTTTGTTTTAGAGTGACCATTTTATTGTTTTACCATCTATATGAGTATTTGTGTGTGCGTAAGAGGCAATGATATTTGCGCACTGGAACAAAAACATGATCATCACCAATTTTTATGTTTTTCACCCATATATTCCAAACTAGTTCTTTATCAAAAGTTACCTACTCTTTATTAGCATGCTGTCAGTCATATTATGCCGGTTACATTATATATTGTTTCGTTAAAATAATGTTCTAGTGTAGGTTTGGAGGATATATGTATATATGTATATATATATATATATATATATATATATGTGTGTGTGTGTGTGTGTGTGTGTGTGTGTGGGTGTGTTTTTCGACAGGGTTTTACGGCAAACGGTGACGCTCAACTCAGCAACTTCTCTTCCACTAAACTACAAATCCGGGTTTTAATAACTCAGTGCATTTTTTTAAATTATTTTATTATCTTGCTTAGCCAGATAACGTAAAATATTCCATTGTAAAAATTATTCTTTTCATCTATAAGAGAGAAAAACTATGTTTATTACGTATCGAAGAATTTCCTGTACAAGACATATCTAAGAACAGTGCTAGACATATAAATTAGCCTGGGATGAAATTCGCAAAATATAGGTTTCGCTCTTTCAGAACCTATGAGGAAAGAATTCACTCACACACAAATTACTTTTATAAAACAGTAGAGATGCATTCACATATGTAAAACAGATGATGGGCACTTAAATTGTATAACTTTTGGACTATGAGAACTCAAGTGTTATTTAGCGAGATTAAACGACTTAATAAATAATTTAACACTGAATGATTGTAAAATATTTTTTAGAAATTATTTATTTGTCATTTTCAAGGTTATAATCTTCTCAAAACGATATATATATATATATATATATATAAATAGATATATAGATATATATATATATACATAAGAGTAGGTAGTAGTTTGCATGAATCATTGTTGGTAAACAAATATATATATATATAGTTGCTGGTTTGTCCGGTGTATGTAAATACACCACGCACGGACTTTACATACACCGGACATACCAGCAACTTGGGTATTAATAATTATACGTTGAAGTGGAGAATGATAGTCAAATAAAGGTTAGGCACGCCTCTACTCAACCATACTCGTCTACATATATTTGTTTTTCTTTTTAACTTCATCTTTTCTGGTCTTCCTCCGCATTGTTTTTGGCTTTAATATATATATATATATATATATATATATATATATATACATATATATATATACATATATATATATATATAATACATATATATAACATTTTAAAAGCCATCTTTTAAGTAATTTAGTTTAGATAAAAAAATTTAATAAATTTAAAATTGCCACTGATTTCTATAATTTATTAAAATACTATTAATATAATTTCTCCTCGCCTGATTTTATCCTTAACTTCCCGTATCTTATATACCTGTGTTTCTATGTGGATATCTAAGTGGTCATGTGTGTATTTTATGACCGTGTTGACTTATGTTTATATATATATATATATATATATATATATATATATATATATATATATATATGTGTTATTTTGTATACCCTGCTTTGTTGTGTACGCCCTAATAATGTTTATTCAATCCATTTGTATGCTTTTATGTGTGTATGCATCTATCTGTACTCTTGTCAAATAATTCTTATTCGTATGTATGTTTATATATATGGTTTATGTGAATTATACTTATTTATGTGTGCGTATATATGTGCGTGTGCGTTGTTGTATATTAGTATATTATTGTGTGCATATAGTTGTGCATTTTTTATGTCTGTGTATACATAAAATTATATATATGTATATATGTATGTCTGTTGGTTCTCTGTGGATATATACATATGCATTTTATTATTTTTAATTTTGTTACTATCTACCTGTGTGTTGTTACTTTTGAGTATTTTGTTGATTTAATTATTTCTTTTGCCTGGATATATTTGTATATTTATATGTAAGAGTACTTGTATCTATGTTTTTAGTAATACTGACTAGAATGTGTTAATTTGTGATTAAATATGATTTTATATTTATACTTAATTAGCTTAAACTTTCAACTTAATAGTATAGAGTTACCCATTTATTTATATGCATGTATATATATGTATATATATATGTATACGTATATATTTATATATTGTATTTTTATATACATAAATATTAGTAGATTATTCTTTATAATTATTAGTCCTATTTACTTTCTTCAATCCCCTATTATGGCTAAATATGTTATATTAAAACATAATACATATTAATTTTATTCTGTTTTATTATTATTATTATTATTATTATTTATAATTTTAATATTGTTTTATCATTATTTTTTATATATTTATTTAATAAAAACGCGAAAACTTTAAACTTATATCATTTAGTATAAAGGGCTTAATTAATTGTAGACGTATGTTTGAACTGCGTTAATATTACTCTTGGACGTATGTGAGATGATAAATATGTTGGTTGGTTACATTCGCTGTCACATTTGACATGTACACTTCTACTGCTAAGATTGTATTTTCTGTTTGTGTTGTAATAACGTGTCTCGTTACTGAAATGTATAATTGTTCATAAATTGGTTGACACGCAGATCTTTTTTTTTCTTTTTCTATATCCTCTCAACATTTTAAGCTTCTCTTCCTATTAATTCTTACTTTCTCCCTTTTTCTCTTGAACTATATTTCATCATTCTTTCTTTTCTCTTCTAGCCCTTGTTTTCTTTATAATAACCCTTTATATCTTTTTTTTCTTTTTCTCCTCCATATTATATGTTTTCTCTATTTTTTTCTCTATTTATTTTCTTTCTCTATTTCTTTTTTTCTCCTCTTAATCATTATCTCTCCATTATAATTTTTTAATTTTATTTAGATTGTCCCTCCATCAATAACATCTTATAATTAAAGTTCTGTGTTTTAAGATTTTTTAACTCCAACTTTTAAAGAGTTCCTACCTAAAACAAAAATCCATTATTCATTGAACATTTGAATAGTAAAGTCGCTGCCTGATGATATCTGTTGTTTGATTGAAACAAGTGGCTGTTTGTAGCAGCGGGATGTGAGTATGTTTATATAACAATCAACAAGTATTATCAGCTCTTTTTATTGAGCACTATCTAAAAACCTCGTTGAATTGACTAGTCCGTTACTTTTGAATAAAAAAACCGAATATATATATATGTGTGTGTGTGTGTGTGTGTGTGTGTGTGTGTTTGCGCGTGTGTGTGTGTGAAAGTTCGCCTTTCAGATTGTGATTTACACCCAATGAAACTACTAATAAACTCACAGAGAGAGCACGATGAATAGCATTATCTTCACGGACGAAAATTTATTCTGACTTCAACTCTACCACAATCATCAAAATTACAGAATAACTTTAGAAGTTTTAAGGCTATACGTGATAATACAGAAAAGATTATCAGAAGGCAGAAACTAGCATATGTTATTGCTTGGAAGCCATGTCTGAGTGAGAGAATCTTCACTTGTTTTTTTTTTCCTTACGAGGTGTCAAGATTTTTGTTTTTACACACTGATCACCACTTATCAAGGCCCGGAAGCACCTCAGGGATAAAGGTTATAGCAAGTACATTACATTAGTGTGGAGATTTGAAGAAGGGTTTACTTAAGAGGGCGGTTCATTAGGAATTTGTTAACTTTGGACTTGAACGCATCCAAGTTGTAGTCCGGTGGGAAGCACGCAGACGGAACAGAGTTCCACAGGCGTTCAGTTCTAAGAAAGAAGCTTTGTTCATGGAATCCACGTTTTGATTTAGGGACGGATAAAGAATGGGGGAAATTTTTCACAGTGGATTCAGCTAGATGGGTGTTTTTTCGTGAAAGATTGGCGAGGGGGACCAGAGATTGGATTTCAGACGAGCACCTACCATGGAAATAACGATAAAATAAGGATAGGCTCGCAACGTCTCTTCTGTGGGAGAGAGGTTGCAGGGTAGAGAAAAGGGCATCCCCCGCTAAGCAACGAAGTCTATTTTGTACTCTGTCAAGGCAGGATAGTCTATTTTAGCAGCTCCTGGCCAGATATGGCAACATTATTCCATCCTTGGACGTACTTGGCTTTTGTATAGATAGAGAATTGCATCAGTAGTGAGATATCTTCTGGAGCGGTAGAAGAATCCCATCGTCTTTCCAGCGACCTTGGCAACAGACTTGATGTACGTGTTCGATTTCAGTTCAGGAGTAAAGGTCAAACCCAGAAGCTTGTCAAAACACGGAGTCCCACCCAGACCAGAGTCATCCATCTCAATTGATGCCAGATGGGGATCAGAGCGTTGATGATGTAAGGATAGGAGTAAGGATAGAATGTTATATTGAGGATATGCTTGAAGTGATACTTAACCCACTGTGTAATTCTGTGTACGAGGATGAATTCTGAACTCTCCAACAAGATGTTGCGACAAGACACACTGCCCAT